>NW_022265221.1:0-12500 GCF_002021735.2 Oncorhynchus kisutch
TTTTTACATTTTTACAATTTTCTACATTGTAGAATAATAGTGAAGACATCAGAACTATGAAATAACACATGTGGATTAATGTCATAACCAAAAATGTGTAATGTAGTAACCAAAAAAAAGGGTTAAACAAATCAAAATGTATTTTAGATTTTAGATTCTTCGAAGTAGCGACCCTTTGCCTTGATGACAGCTTTGCACACTGTTCTAAAACTTTTGACCGGTAGTGTATTTATTTATATCCATCTGTTGTTGTGTGTCTTTGTTGATGTTGTGGTGTCATGTTGCTTATTCTTCTTAGTAATGCTATACCATAGATCAGGCATTCACGATGTAAGCCCCCCCCCCCCCCCCCCCTCCCCTATCATCACCACCCTGCACAACAGAGCGACATACACACACTCAGCACCAGCACCCCCAGACGCCGATTGATTTAAACGGAAATCAAAGTCACATGCGGATCGAACAACAGAGGGCGCGGGAGCACCGAGAAGGCAGCGTGTGTCGACGCTGTCGGAATGCTAAACACACAAATCCTCCTGCTACCAATGCAGCACGGAGAGAGAGAGAGAGAGAGAGAGAGAGAGAGACGAGTTACCATGTTGTCCCATCCCTCAGAGCCGCGCTTTAACGGCTGTCTCAGCATACTGTACATGGCCTGCGTCTCCCTCACAGCGTTATGAATGGAGTGGAGACCGGGGAAGCCCCCCCTCCTTCCCCCACTTCCGGACCGAATCCTGGTGGGTTGGGGCTAACATTGTCGGCCCTGACTGGACCGGGCCTGGTATAATTTAATTAAAGGGAAAGAAACAAGGAGAGGTGGAAGGAGGGAAGGGGGCATTGGGATTGCGGTTGCGGTGGGATGGAAGACAGAGAGAGAGAAAGAGAGAGAGAGAGGTACTGCAGGTTAAGCTTTATCTCCTCTCCTCTTCCCTCCGCGACGCCTTTTGTTGCGTTCTGTAGCCTAGCGGTACACTGCACGAGAGGAGCCGGTTGCTGCATTGCGCTCACCGAGCAGCGCGTGCTGCGGGTCAGCCCGCGGAGATAAAGAGAGTCTGTGGCTGTAACGTCTTCAGTATATATATATATATATATATATTGTGTGTGTGTGTGTGTGTGTGTGTGTGTGTGTGTGTGTGTGTGTGTGTGTGTGTGTGTGTGTGTGTGTGTGTGTGTGTGTGTGTGTGTGTGTGTGTGTGTGTGTGTGTGTGTTTGTGTGTGTGTGTGTGTGTGTGTGTGTGTGTGTGTGTGTGTGTGTGTGTGTGTGTGTGTGTGTGTGTGTGTGTGTGTGTGTGTGTGTGTGTGTGTGTGTGTGTGTGTGTGGTGTGTGTGTGTGTGGTGTGTGTGTGTGTGTGTGTGTGTGTGTGTGTGTGTGTTTGTTTAGTGCCGCAGTCAGACAAAAGAAAAGCTACTTCAATATTCTACAGGGAACAACTATACCAAACAAGAACTATACTGCAACGATTCTAACCGACTGACTCAAATATTGACGAAAATAAAAAAATATATAAAAATATAACACAGGCCTAATCATGTAAAATGAAAATATATATTATTATAAATTATTAAATAATATCCTTATTATTATTATTGTTATTAGTCTATATGTTTGCCCTTTGACCTTTAGCCACAGGGGTCATATCGTTTATTCATATAAATCTGATAGCTGGCGACAGAGAGATTAAAGTTACTATGAGACGTCATCAGAGAACCACATGCCTCCGGATGAATGATGACATTCAGATGAGCTGTTGTCGTCATAACTGGATAAAGAAGTCTAAGTCATTATTAAAACGTGTGTGTTTGTGCCGGTTATTACGTTAGTCCCGTAGCCTGTCCAACGCTGGCTGGCAACCGTACAGCACAGTAAAAGAAAATGCCGATTGTGCAGAATACGTTCCCATTATATTCCTCTGACAACCAATATCCCTTCCTTCCCTGCATCCTCTTTGTGAATAAAGATATTCCCCTCATCTCATCCCACCCTGAGCCGCGTAAACGCCACATTGAATCTAGTGCAGTGTGACAGCGAGGAGGATAGGTCTGTTACCGATACACACACACACGCACACACCGTGAGCGACACAACACTGCCTCTCGTTCCGTTCTCCCGTTTCAGCTGAACGATCAAGTTACGTGGCTAGGGAAATGTTGCAGTGAAGAGTGAGAGAGAGAGAGGGAGAGAGAGAGAGAGGCGGAGAGAGAGAGAGAGAGACTGCAGCATCATTTCAGATCAGGCAGAAAGCAAGCCACGCGCGCACATGCAGTGCAGTAGAACGTGCAGGTGAGAGAAAGAAAAAGCGAGAGAAGGCGTGCGTGGAGAATGAACGATAGAATGCAGGACTCTTGGAAAATACGCATTTTCTCTCGGTTCATGACCGAAACATCCTGGCGAACGCACAAGGAATTATAATTGACCGGTTTGTTGACTTCGGGATCTCTTTTGCCTTTAAAAAAAAACAAGGGTTGCTGATGTGAGCGAGCTCCGGTTTACGGTTTAGATTATTATTCCGTCCCGAGAAGTGGCTGTGAAAAGCACTATTGTCTTGTGAAGTTCCGTGAAGGCATTCGACCAACTGCTTGGCACGTTGCTTCACTGCGGGGAAAAAACACACACGCGTAGTTCAGACTCATACCGGAGAGCGAGAGGTAAGAAACCACAATTAAACTCTAAACGATTACCGGACGATAGCAAATACTTTACTTTTAAACCGATTGTGTTCCGCTTTGTGGATGTAAGTATTTTTTCACAACATTAGTGATTCGGGGTCCTGAGACAGAGTCGTGTACAGTGTTCTTTGTGGAAGTGCTGCATTGCAGTTTCTCTTCAACTCGTCAAAACCGCCGAGAGAGCCCCTCGGTCCCCCGGAACGCGACCGGAATTAAGCGAAATTACTAACGGACTAATATAACTGATACGAGAGTCCTCAAGAGAGGGAGAAACGGAATACGTCTCCATCATAAAAAGAGAGAGCGAGAGAGAGAGTCAAGTGGATTAATTAACGTGAGTGGATGATTTGGTTTCTCTCTTCTTGCTGGATGGATTTGCTGATATCTTTGTGCTCTGAACATCCCAGAGAGACTTAGAGGAAGTTTATTTTTAAACCCAAAATCTCAACAATAAAGAGAAAGACAAAAGAATAGAGAAAACAGAGATCCTGACTGAAACAGAGATATCCAACCCGATAGTCACATTAACGACAGAGAGACTGATCTGCAGTGTGTTATTAGAGTGCTGTGAAGCTTTCCTGAACCCCAGGCAGCGGAACTGCCAAGAGAGAGAAGAGAGGGGGGAGAGAGAGAGGGGGAGAGAGGGAGGGGAGAGAGAGAGGGGGCAAGAGTGAGAGAGAGAGAGGGATAGAGACAGAGAGAGAGAGGGATAGAGACAGAGAGAGAGGGATAGAGACAGAGAGAGAGAGGGGAATAGAGACAGAGAGAGAGGGATAGAGACAGAGAGAGAGGGATAGAGACAGAGAGAGAGAGGGGAATAGAGACAGAGAGAGAGGGATAGAGACAGAGAGAGAGGAATAGAGACAGAGAGAGAGGAATAGAGACAGAGAGAGAGGAATAGAGACAGAGAGAGAGGAATAGAGACAGAGAGAGGGATAGAGACAGAGAGAGGGGAATAGAGACAGAGAGAGAGAGGGATAGAGACAGAGAGAGAGAGAGGGATAGAGACAGAGAGAGAGAGAGGGATAGAGACAGAGAGAGGGGGAAAAGAGACAGAGAGAGAGGAGAGAGAGCGAGAGAGAGAGAGAGAGGAAAGGCGGGAGCCATGCGGAGGACAGGGGTAGGTGTCTGTGGTGGAGCAGTGTTTCTCCTGCTCAGTAACTCTAACTGGACCGGGGGAGTTGTTCCACCTCCTAGTCCTTCTCCTACTAACGATGACTCAGCTCCGGTCGCTGACTCGGCTCTCCGTTACCGGGTGGCTGAGGAGGGCCCCGCAGACGTTATGATCGGTAATGTGGCTGCCGACCTCGGCCTGTCCGCGGGCACCGGCTCCGGAGATGTCACATTCGCCCTAGAGAGCGGCTCGGAGTTCTTCAAGATTGATAACGTTACCGGGGAGCTGACGACCGGGCAGCGGAGGATTGACCGGGAGAAGCTGTCCCAGTGTCAGATGATCTTCGATGAGAACGAGTGTTTCCTGGACTTCGAAGTGTCTGTGATTGGTCCCCTCCAGAGTTGGGTGGATCTCTTTGAGGGCCGTGTGGTCATCACCGACATCAACGACAACACTCCTTCGTTTCCGTCGTCGGTGCTGACATTATCTGTCGAGGAGAACCGTCCAATAGGCACGCTGTATCTGTTACCCACGGCGACGGATCGCGACTTCGGGCGCAATGGGATTGATCGTTATGAGTTGATTCAAGATGGCAGCTCTTCCGGGTCGGCGGGGTCAGGGTTGGGGTCAGCGAGGAGGGCAGCTGGTGGGCCTATGGGAAGAGCGGATGGAACAGGAGGAGGAGGGGATAGGAGGAGAGGAGCATTGGATAACAACGGAGGAGGTGCAGGAGGAGGTGTGAGGAGCAGTGTGTTTGAGCTCCAGGTCGCCGACACGCCCGACGGCGAGAAGCAACCGCAGCTGATCGTGAAAGGCCCTCTGGACCGTGAAGCACGCGACTCGTATGAGCTGGTTCTACGGGTTCGGGACGGTGGGAACCCTCCTCGCTCTTCCCAGGCGCTCCTCCGTGTCGCCATCACCGATGTCAACGACAACAGGTAGGATGAAAACGTAGTCTAGTGAAAAGCATGAGCTGAGGCACACCCAAAAAAAAGGTGCTGACTAATGGAGAGTAAACTGTCTAAAAAGTTGGATTGGTTTACCCATTAAACTAAAGAGCTGGAATAGTAGCATCAGCATAGAGAAACACTAGCATAATTATCATAAGGCACCACTACCTAAATTAGCATAGAGCACAACTGGCTAAATTAGCATAGAGCACAACTGGCCTAAATTAGCATAGAGCACAACTGGCTAAATTAGCATAGAGCACAACTGGCTAAATTAGCATAGAACACCACTAGCTAAATTAGCATAGAGCAACACTAGCTAAATTAGCATAGAGTGCCACTAAATTAGTGTAAAGCGCCACTAGCTAAATTAGCATAGAGCACACCTGGCTAAATTAGCATAGAGCACCACTAGCTAATTTAGTATAAAGCATCACTAGCTAAATTAGCATAGAGCACCACTAGCTAGTATAAAGCACCACTAGCTAATTTAGTATAAAGCATCACTAGCTAAATTAGTATAAAGCACCACTAGCTAATTTAGTATAAAGCATCACTAGCTAAATTAGTATAAAGCACCACTAGCTAAATTAGGTTGAAAAGCACAAACACTGTTATCTTCTAAATGCATGGTATTTCTTTTCATTTCTTTATCGACAACAGCCCGCGCTTCGAGAGAGCCATCTATGAGGCCGAGATGGCGGAGAATGCGCCTCCCGGAACCCCCGTCCTCCAGGTGCGCGCGTCGGACCGCGACGTCGGCGTCAACGGACAGGTGGAGTACGTCTTCGGAGCTGCCACGGAATCTGTCCGCCGTCTTCTCCGACTGGACGAGGCTACCGGTTGGCTGAGCGTCCTCCACAGGATTGACCGGGAGGAAGTGGCCCAGTTACGGTTCACGGTTACGGCAAGGGATCGTGGTCAGCCACCGCGCACCGACCGGGCGACCGTAGTCCTGGTGGTCCGGGATGAGAACGACAACGTTCCGGTCGTGGAGATCAGGAAGATCGGACGGATTCTGGTGAGGGACGGAGTGGCGCTGGTACCGGAGAATGTTCTGGTGGACACGCCGGTGGCGCTGGTTCAGGTGTCAGACCGGGACCAGGGGGAGAACGGAGCGGTAACCTGCACGGTGGTCGGGGATGTACCGTTCACCCTGAAACCAGCGGGAGAGACGGCGCTCCTGCCTCTGCCCGCGGACGACGCCTTCGACAGGTGAGATGAAAACACTTCCACATTCATCTGTTCAGAGTTTATTTTATTTTCATTTATAAAGTAAAGTTCAGAGTATTCCAGCACGGCGCACCGAGAGGATGGAGCATCAACGTACAGCACCATAATGTTAACCTGACAGCTAGCTACGTTTAGTTGAAAATCACAAAAATCACATACACAATATATGTTAATTTGAGCCATATAAATTCAAATATATGTTAATTTATACATTCAAAATTTTCTATATTTCGATTTTTTATTTTTTTTAACTTTCCACAGCAGGAAGTAATTATATTGATTAATTTCTTTGTAATTTTATGTTAATATTTAACCTTGTTTCCTTAGAAACCGTAAGAAGTATTTCCTCCACACGTCGGCCCTGTTGGATTACGAGGCCACTAAAGAGTACAGCGTGACCATCGTGGCAGTCGACTCCGGTTCCCCGTCTCTCTCCAGCAACAGCTCTCTCATGGTCAGGGTAGTGGACATCAACGACCACACTCCTACCTTCGCCCAGGCCGTGGTGGAGGTCCACTTTGCCGAGAACAACCAACCAGGAGAGCGTGTGGTCACCGTGGTTGCGGCGGATGCCGATTCCGGAAAGAATGCAGAGATTGTGTATTCATTGGATCCGTCCGTTACCGGCCTGTTCTATATTGATGCTGATAATGGGGATATCCGTGCGACGGGGGTTCTGGACCGGGAGGTCAGGGAGAGGTACGAGTTCCAGGTGATCGCCAGGGATAAGGGATTCCCCTCGCTGCAGGGGTCGGCCACGGTGGTAATCATGGTGACCGACCGCAACGACAACACTCCGAAGTTCGTCCAGGAAGTGTTCACGTTCTACGTGAAGGAGAACCTCCTTGCCAACAGCCCAGTCGGCATGGTAACGGTAACAGACGCGGATGAGGGTGAGAACGCGGAGCTGAGTCTTTTCGTAGAGATGGAGGAAGAAGAAGGAGAAGAGGTGGACGGAGGAGGAGGGGAGAAGAACAAGGGAGTAGGAGAGGAGGGAGGAGGAAGAGGAGGAAGAGGTGAAGACACGTTCTCCATAGAGAACAACACAGGGACGATCTTCTCCTCCGTGACCTTTGACCGGGAACGCCGTTCTACCTACACCTTCCGCGTCCGGGCCATCGACGGCGGGGCTCCGCCTCGCTCCGCCACGGCGACAGTCTCCCTCATCGTAACTGATGAGAACGACAACGCCCCCTCCGTGACCTCACCCACCAACGATTCCTACACCCTCCTCCCCCCGGCCTCCTCCACCCGGACCATCGTCAGAACCGTGGCCGCCTCGGACTCGGACTTTGGCCGCAACGCTGACCTGCGCTTCTCCCTGGTAGGAGGGAACCCCTTCAGGCTGTTTGAGATCGGCCTGGCCAGTGGAGTGATCACCGTGGCAGAGCCCCTAGAGAGGAGACACAGGGGGCTGCATCGCCTGGTGGTCAGGGTCAACGACAGTGGAGAGCCATCGCTCTGCGCCACCGCGCTGGTCCACGTCTTCATCAACGAGAGTCTGGTCAACGCTACACTGGTGGACGCACAGGTAATTATGAATATGACCTGTATGTCCTAAATGGCACCCTATTCCCTATGAAGTGCACTACTTTTGACCAGCCGCCCCATTGACTCTGGTTGAATGTAGTGCACTGTGTAGGGAATAGGGTGCTATTTGAGACCCCTACATACTGTACATGCATACCTCTACTCTACTCTATTCCGTTCTGACTTTGGTGACATTGAGTCCATTTGTTAAGGCGCTACTGTTCTATACAGGCTATATTTACACTTCTCCTGCTCAATAGCTTAGAATGGGCCAATGCAATGCACCAACCTATAATGGAATGGTAGGGATCGATTAGAACAACTTAGAATGGAACAGTAGAACAAATGAAAATGGAATTCTAGAATGGAACAAATTAGAATTGAACAATAGAATGGAATAAATTAGAATGGAACAACGGAATGGTATAATGGGATAGGGCCACTCAGAGTGGGACATCATTTCATCTTTTAATAAGAACAGTGTAGACCAGACCAGAGCAATAGAGGGCAGACAAATGGATGGATCGAATCAACATATTATCACACTTCATTCAACTGCTCAAAGGGCTTGATGATTAGTTAATTAGTTTGATCAGGTGTGCTAGTGTTGGGATAGAATAAAGACGTGTAAGTTAGATAGACCCCAGGTGAAGGTCTGAGTTGACACATGAAACTGCGGTCCAGACGTTCTCCTGGTACAGGTTACGGGGTTAGGAAAACTCCTGACTATGAAGAAACATTTCCATCTGGTTTCTTATTGGCCAACTTGTGACTCCTACTGATAAAAAAAATGAGTTGGGTCATTTTCTGCTGCGTTGCCATTTCATTCACTAATCACTTTGGCATCCTTCCACCACTCTCTCTCCCACACACACACACACACACACACACACACACACACACACACACACACACACACACACACACACACACACACACACACACACACACACACACACACACACACACACACACACACACACACACACACACGCGCACACACACACACACACACCCCTTTGGCATCATTCCACTGTCAGCGAGAATTCCTTGTGCGATGGAGGCAGTAACACCGATAACGTCTTCATATCTGTGTCTGTGACCATTAAACTTTGATATCCTTCTAGTCTATTACTGTATATTGAGAGCTGTGCTCTGCTGGGCTGTTCCAGGCAAACCAAACTGTCTATGGTGTAATGTCAAGGAGTTCTAGATTACAACATGCTTCCAACACATTACAATCCATTGTTCCATAGAATCATTCTGCCATTCTATTGTGTTCTGGTTCCACTCTACCATTCCTTTGCAATCAAACGTCTGGTTCTTTTCATTGCAACTAACTAAAGCAGCACCGCTAACTAAAGCTGCACCGCTAACTAAAGCTACACTGCTAACTAAAGCAGCACAGCTAACTAAAGCTACACTGCTAACTAAAGCAGCACCGCTAACTAAAGCAGCACCGCTAACTAAAGCAGCACTGCTAACTAAAGCTGCACCTCTAACTAAAGATACACCGCTAACTAAAGATACACAGCTAACTAAAGATACACCGCTGACTAAAGATACACCACTAACTAAAGCTGCACCGCTAACTAAAGATACACCGCTAACTAAAGATACACCGCTGACTAAAGCTGCACCGCTAACTAAAGATACGCCGCTAACTAAAGATACACCGCTAACTAAAGATACACCGCTAACTAAAGCAGCATAGCTAACTAAAGCAGCACAGCTAACTAAAGCTACACCGCTAACTAAAGATACACCGCTAACTAAAGATAGGACCGCTAACTAAAGATACACCGCTGACTAAAGAAACACAGCTAACTAAAGATACACCGCTAACTAAAGCTACACCGCTAACTAAAGCTACACCGCTAACTAAGCTGCACCGCTAACTAAAGATACACCGCTAACTAAAGATACACCGCTGACTAAAGCTGCACCGCTAACTAAAGATACACCGCTAACTAAAGATACACCGCTAACTAAAGATACACCGCTAACTAAAGATACACCGCTAACTAAAGCAGCATAGCTAACTAAAGCAGCACAGCTAACTAAAGCTACACCGCTAACTAAAGATACACCGCTAACTAAAGATACACCGCCTAACTAAAGATAGACCGCTAACTAAAGATACACCACTAACTAAAGATACACCGCTAACTAAAGATACACCGCTAACTAAAGAAAACACAGCTAACTAAAGATACACCGCTAACTAAAGATACACCGCTAACTAAAGATACACCGCTGACTAAAGCTGCACCGCTAACTAAAGATACACCGCTAACTAAAGATACACGCTAACTAAAGATACACCGCTAACTAAAGCAGCATAGCTAACTAAAGCAGCACAGCTAACTAAAGCTACACCGCTAACTAAAGATACACCGCTAACTAAAGATAGACCGCTAACTAAAGATACACCGCTGACTAAAGAAACAGAGCTAACTAAAGATACACGCTAACTAAAGCTACACCGCTAACTAAAGCTACACCGCTAACTAAAGCTGCACCGCTAACTAAAGATACACCGCTAACTAAAGATACACCGCTGACTAAAGCTGCACCGCTAACTAAAGATACACCGCTAACTAAAGATACACCGCTAACTAAAGATACACCGCTAACTAAAGATACACCGCTAACTAAAGCAGCATAGCTAACTAAAGCAGCACAGCTAACTAAAGCTACACCGCTAACTAAAGATACACCGCTAACTAAAGATACACCGCTAACTAAAGATAGACCGCTAACTAAAGATACACAGCTAACTAAAGATACACCGCTAACTAAAGCTACACCGCTAACTAAAGCTACACCGCTAACTAAAGCTGCACCGCTAACTAAAGCTACAACCGCTAACTAAAGCTGCACCGCTAACTAAAGCTACACCGCTAACTAAAGCTACACCGCTAACTAAAGCAGCACCGCTAACTAAAGCAGCACCGCTAACTAAAGATACAACGCTAACTAAAGATACACACCGCTAACTAAAGCAGCACCGCTAACTAAAGCTACACCACTAGCTATTCATTGTATCGATATCAAGAGAGGCACAGCACTACCTGCACAGTGAAACGGTTCTGGTGTTTAAAGCTAAGCAGTACAAACCTTGGTGCAGCAGAGCGAAGACTCCTGTGGGAGCTGGGGGGAGGGAGGAGAGAGAGAGAGAGATGTGTCAGGATGGATGATGAGGCACTGCTAGAGCTAAAGTGGTAGTGCTGCATTCTCCTGTTGAACACTTACAAGGAGACACACCCACAAGATTGCAGGAATGCACACACACACACACCATGCCGCATATACACACACCTAGCATGCACACATAGACACACATAGCAGAGACACACACACACACCCACACACAGTGTGCTAGAGGCATGCTCAGCAGAATGTGAATGGGGACAGAAGAAGACTGCAGAACAGCGAAGAACCGAACAGAACAGAAGAGAGAGAGAGAGAACAGAGAAGAACAGTGAGGAACAGAGGGGAACAGAAGAGGAGAACAGAGGAGAACAGTGGGGAACAGAGGGGGAACAGAGGAGAGAAGAACAAGAAAGAGGAGAACAGAACGAGAAGAACAGAACAGAGGAGAACAGAGAAGAACAAGAAGAAGAACAGAGGGGAACAGAACAGAGGAGAACAGAACAGAGGAGAACAGAACAAGGAACAGAACAGAGAACAGAGGAGAACAGAACAGAGGAGAACAGAACAGAGAAGAACAGAGAACAGAGGAGAACAGAACAGAGGAGAACAGAACACAGGGGAACAGAAGAGGAGAACAGAACAGAGAAGAACAGAGAACAGAGGAGAACAGAACAGAGGAGAACAGAACACAGGGGAACAGAAGAGGAGAACAGAACACAGGGGAACAGAAGAGGAGAACAGAACAGAGAAGAACAGAGAACAGAGGAGAACAGAACAGAGAAGAACAGAGAACAGAGGAACAGAACAGAGAAGACAGAACAGAGGAGAACAGAATAGAGAAGAACAGAGAACAGAGGAGAACAGAATAGAGAAGAACAGAGAACAGAGGAGAACAGAATAGAGAAGAACAGAGGAGAACAGAACAGAGAACAGAGAAGAACAGAACAGAGGAGAACAGAACAGAGAACAGAGGAGAACAGAACAGAGGAGAACAGAACAGAGAAAGAACAGAGAACAGAGGAGAACAGAAACAGAGGAGAACAGAACACAGGGGAACAGAAGAGGAGAACAGAACACAGGGGAACAGAAGAGGAGAACAGAACAGAGAAGAACAGAGAACAGAGGAGAACAGAACAGAGAAGAACAGAGAACAGAGGAACAGAACAGAGAAGAACAGAAACAGAGGAGAACAGAATAGAGAAGAACAGAGAACAGAGGAGAACAGAATAGAGAAGAACAGAGAACAGAGGAGAACAGAATAGAGAAGAACAGAGGAGAACAGAACAGAGAACAGAGAAGAACAGAACAGAGGAGAACAGAACAGAGGAGAACAGAACAGAGGAGAACAGAACAGAGAAGAACAGAGAACAGAGAAGAACAGAGAACAGAGGAGAACAGAACAGAGAAGAACAGAACAGAGGAGAAAAGAACAGAGGAGAACAGAACAGAGGAGAACAGAGGAGAACAGATGAGAACAGAGGAGAACAGATGAGAACAGAGGATAAAGGAGAACCGAGGAGAACAGAGGGGAACAGAGGATAAAGGAGAACAGAGGAGAACAGAGGGGAACAGAGGAGAACAGATAACAGAGGAGAACAGAACCAGGCAACATAAGAACAATATAATGGAACAGAGAAGAGGCGATGAATGGAACCAATACAATATAATCTACTAAAACAATAGACAGTTATCCTAACCAAGTCCATTCAATGATATAAACTCATGAACCAATACAATATAATCTACTAAAACAATAGACAGTTATCCTAACCAAGTCCATTCAATGATATCAATGTATTGCATATTATTTAGCCAGGATAGTCCACACCATAACAGTTGCCACTGTTTTC
>NW_022265222.1:0-16562 GCF_002021735.2 Oncorhynchus kisutch
TTAGGAGCTAGAGTTAGGGTTAGGAGCTAGGATTAGGTTTAGAGTTTAGGGTTTAGGAGCTAGGGTTAGGGGAGGCTAGAAGGTTTAGGTTTAAGGTTTTAGGGTTAGGTTTTTGGGTAAAGGGTTAGGTTAGGGTCAAATTATGGTTAGGTTAGGTTAGGGTTAGGGTTAGGGGTTAGGAAAATAGGATTTTGAATGGGGTGAATTGCATGCCCCACAGGTTAGCTGTCCAGAGACTGTTGTGTGGTGTCTAAGAGAGAGGAGGACTAGGTTCTCGGTGCTCCCCCAGTCTAAATGAGGCTCTGGCACAGCGTTGCTTAGTTGGTGGCCTTGTTTGCCCTTCGCTTCCACTGAAAGACGAAAACAGGAAATGCAAATGTGACAGAGTGAGGGGGAACCACTTTCTCTGATAGCATAACAGTAGAGCCATTTGACTTGACACTCAAAAATAGAATGAAGGAAATGAGAGAGAATATGCAGAGAACAAGTATCAAGGGAAACGAGAGAGAAAGAGAGAGTTAGAGAGGGAATAAGCCATAAAGAAAGAGGATGAAGAGAGAGAAAGAGAAGGGAGGAGAGAGAGAAGGGTGAGAGAGATCAGAAAGAGAGAGAGAGAGGGAGAGATCATATTAATGTATAAATATCTCATCACTCGGAGTACCATCTTTTTGAATTACTGGGCTCTGGTGGACTCACACTGCAGATGGGTGTCTGAATACACCTCTCTTCTCTCCTTCTCTCCCTCCCTGTCTTCCTCTCCAACCCCCTTACCCTTCTCTTCCCCTCTTTTTCTCCTCATCTTCTCGTCCCCTCCTGTCTTCTCTGTTCCCCCTCTGCCTCTCTCTCTCTTCCCCCCTCCTGCCTCTCTCTCTCCACCCCTCTTGCCTCTCTCTCCACCCCTCTTGCCTCTCTCTCTCCACCCCTCCTGCCTCTCTCTTCTCCCCTCCTGCCCTCTCTCTCTCTTCCCCCTCCTGCCTCTCTCTCTCCACCCCTTGCCTCTCTCTCTCCACCCCTCTTGCCTCTCTCTCCACCCCTCTTGCCTCTCTCTCCACCCTCTTGCCTCTCTCTCTTCCCCCTCTTGCCTCTCTCTCTCCACCCTCTTGCCTCTCTCTCTACCCCTCTTGCCTCTCTCTCTCCACACCTCTTGCCTCTCTCTCTCGTCACCCCTCTTGCCTCTCTCTCCACCCCTCTTGCCTCTCTCTCTCCACCCCTCTTGCCTCTCTCTCCACCCCTCTTGCCCTCTCTCTCCACCCCTCTTGCCCTCTCTCTCCACCCCTCTTGCCTCTCTCTCTCACCCTCTTGCCTCTCTCTCCACCCCTCTTGCTCTCTCTCTCCACCCCTCCTGCCTCTCTCTCTTCCCCCCTCCTGCCTCTCTCTCTTCCCCCCTCCTGCCTCTCTCTTCTTCCCCCTCCTGCCTCTCTCTCTCTTCCCCCCTCCTGCCTCTCTTTCTCCACCCCCTTGCCTCTCTCTCTCCACCCCTCTTGCCTCTCTCTCCACCCTCTTGCCTCTCTCTCCTCCCCCCTCTTGCCTCTCTCTCTCCACCCTCTTGCCTCTCTCTCTCTCTCCACCCCTCTTGCCTCTCTCTCCACCCCTCTTGCCTCTCTCTCTCCACCCCTCTTGCCTCTCTCTCTCCACCCCTCTTGCCTCTCTCTCTCCACCCCTCTTGCCTCTCTCTCGTCACCCCTCTTGCCTCTCTCTCTCCACCCCTCTTGCCTCTCTCTCTCCACCCCTCTTGCCTCTCTCTCTTCACCCCTCTTGCCTAGCTCTGGTCCCCCCTCTTGCCTAGCTCTCATCACCCCTCTTGCCTCTCTCTACACCCCTCTTGCCTCTTTCTGGTCCACCCTCTTGCCTCTCTCTCGTCACCCCTCTTGCCTCTCTCTCCACCCCTCTTGCCTGTCTCTACACCCCTCTTGCTTCTCTCTCTCGTCACTCCTCCTTCCCTCTTGATAAGGATCAGATTCTATCCCTTTCTCTTACCCACCTCTCTCTCCCTCCTCCTTTCCTCCCCACCTTCCTGTATTCCTCTTTTCACCCTCCTTCCATCACTCCTCCAACAGCTGTGTTCTCCTGTAGTCACCACTGGCTCTAAAATAGACCATGAGTAGCCAGCCAAACTACAGGCGACTTCACATTAAACCATTTATCAACCATGTGTGAAAGATCTACCCTGAATCCTCACCTTAGCCATTATACTGGAAAAACACCAAACGCCAAACAGTATCTAGAAGACTTGGAGCCACTTCATGCTATTCACACACACACACACACACACGGACACACACACACGGACACACACACGGACACACACACACACGGACACACACACGGACACACACACACACGGACACATACACATACACGGGGACACACACACACACACACGGACACACACATGGACACATACACACACACATACTGTACACACATACACTTGGACACACATAGACACACACAAGTACCAATCTCCCTCTGCCCACACAATCCCTGGATCCTCTGCCTGGAACGACAACGAGGGAGGGAGAGAGAGGAAGCGAGAAAAGAGAGATCTGAGCATGTGTTTTCATCCACTCTAATCCACAGGGGTTGAATTCTCCATCCTCTTTAGCAAGCACACACACACACACACACACACACAATGTTTGACAGCTGGATAGCACGTTTAAAGTCATTTTCAAAAACGCAAGATAGCCACACCGAAATGAACCGCGTTTTACGCCTGCATTTGGAGCTGAAAGGAATTGAGGTTAGCCGCCACTATTAAGTCATGATGTATATCATGTCACTTCTCTGGAGTCCAGAGCTAAATCACACACTTACCTGTAGTTGGGTTGCAGGATCGCCGTCACTTTGAAGGGCAGCCTGCCTGAGGAGGGCTCAGCCTGGGAGCCCTGTTCTTCCTCACAAATATCGGAAGACATTTCCCAGAATGCAACATCTTCATCTGGTAATAATGAAGGTGTTACAGGCTGCTTCTCTTTAGATATGTCGCCAAAAGCCAAACTAGGCCCTTCTGGAATATGAAAATGATCAGTCAAATGGCCAGGTACCTGATACTTGTCCTGGCAGTAGTAGTCAGTAGTAGACTGCTAAACTGTGTTTCATATGGATCATATAAATGGAGGCCTAATCTGGGTTTTCCAGGCAAAACTTGAGGAAATGAAGTTATTTCTGGTCACTAGTCTGGATACGCCAGATTGGCGTGTTTTGATGAACGTTTGCGTGCCGAAGCTGATGGTCATTGGTCAACAATCAAGACACGCACGTTTTTGGTTCTGAATATATACCAGGCGGTGTCAGAGGAAGGCCCCAAAAAATTGTCAAGACTCCAGTCACCCAAGTTAGTGACTGTTCTCTCTGTTACCGCACGGTAAGCGGTACCGGAGCACCAAGTCTAGGTCCAAAAGGCTCCTTAACAGCTTCTACCCCAAAGACATAAGACTGTTGAACAATGAATCAAATGGCCACCGGACTATTTCCATTGATATCCCCCCTTTGTTTTTACACTGCTGCTACTCGCTGTTTATTATTCATGCATAGTCACTTTACCTCTACCTACATGTACAAACTACCTCAACTAACCTGTTCCCCCGCACACTGATTCAGTACCTGTACCCCCTGTATATAACCTCGTTATTGTCAGGACATTTTCTTGTGTTACTTGATTAGATTATTTTACTTGAGTTTATTTAGTAAATCTTTTCTTGAACTGGTTGGTTAAGGGCTTGTTTGGCTGTTTTCTATCCTCCACTTTATTAGCTAGTTGTATGGGTAGGTGGTGTTTTTAGCTCAGCATTAGTTGCTACCCTGGTAACCATAAAGAGTATCTCTCTTCCTCTGACGGACATGGAGACAGAGCTGCCAGAGTTTATGACTGGCTTGTGTGGTGTTTACAATTATTACAAGCGGTGAATGTGAGGCCATCTATGAAAGCCTAAACAGAGATCAGCCTGTCTGTGTGTGTGTGACCTCAGAGCGAGGTCCTGGGTGCTCCCTCTTTCTAAATAAGGCTCTGACACTGTGCTGTCCTTGTCAGGGGGCCAAGCATAGTTTACCAAGCACACACACACACACACACACACACAGTGGGCTAAAATAGAATCCACCACCTCTCTGTCTGGCAAACACTCTGACAGCGCTCTGCATCCCACATCTCTACCCTTCTTTCTCTCTTTCTGTCTCTCTCTCTTTCTGTCTCTCTCTACTGCTTCTCTCTCCCCCTTACACCCCCCACCCCTCCATCTCTCTCTGTCCTTTGTATTCCAGCCCAGTGTCACCTTACAGCCCTGTCCTACAGTGGCCCCTCCCTCATAACTCACCTGCTGGGGAGTAGAATGGCTCTGACCTGTGGCTGACCCTCAATATGTGTTTATGGAGACAGCAAGGCCGGAACGTACCATTTGAGTGGGGCCAGAGGGGTGTTATGTGAAGTTGATACAGTGTACAGTAATGGAGGGTGGTTGACTGCATTGAGGTTAAGGATAATTAAGAAAGAAGGGCGGTGGGAATTTGCAGGTGTAAAATGTTTTTGGTATGTTATGAAGCAGGGGATATTAACTGATGAAGTGCTTACTTGCTTATGACGTCTCAATGTGCCGGTTGATGACCGGATGATGACCGGATGATGACCATAACGCTCTGTTGTTCATGACAGCTGGAAGCCTCCTCCGTTCTGAGGATGTTATGAAGTAGGGGATATTTACTGTGTGACCGTCACACTCACACGTCACACAGATAACACACTCCTACCAACACACATAAACAACACTCTCACACATCCCAAAACAATTCACAGCCATGCACTCATGAACAAGAGAACGAGAACTAGAAGAGAGATGAGAAGGAGAGAGAGAGATAAAGAGAGATGGAGAGATGAAGAGAGAGAGATGGAGAGATGAAGAGATGAAGAGAGAGA
Source organism: Oncorhynchus kisutch (assembly GCF_002021735.2). Lineage (NCBI taxonomy): Eukaryota > Metazoa > Chordata > Actinopteri > Salmoniformes > Salmonidae > Oncorhynchus > Oncorhynchus kisutch. The sequence goes on from NW_022265222.1 coordinate 4,913, forward strand.
TTTCTTGTCAGAATGTGCTTCTGGTGTTCTATTTTGTCTGCCAACCAGCCGTCTGGCTCCTTGCTACTGTAGTTATGACTGGACCAACCAGCCGTCTGTCTCAGTGCTACTGTAGTTATGACTGGACCAACCAGCCGTCTGTCTCAGTGCTACTGTAGTTATGACTGGACCAACCAGCCGCCTGGCTCCTTGCTACTGTAGTTATGACTGGACCAACCAGCCGTCTGTCTCAGTGCTACTGTAGTTATGACTGGACCAACCAGCCGTCTGTCTCAGTGCTACTGTAGTTATGACTGGACCAACCAGCCGTCTGTCTCAGTGCTACTGTAGTTATGACTGGACCAACCAGCCGTCTGGCTCCTTGCTACTGTAGTTATGACTGGACCAACCAGCCGTCTGGCTCCTTGCTACTGTAGTTATGACTGGACCAACCAGCCATCTGTCTCCTTGCTACTGTAGTTATGACTGGACCAACCAGCCGTCTGTCTCAGTGCTACTGTAGTTATGACTGGACCAACCAGCCATCTGTCTCCTTGCTACTGTAGTTATGACTGGACCAACCAGCCGTCTGTCTCCTTCCTACTGTAGTTATGACTGGACCAACCAGCCGTCTGTCTCCTTCCTACTGTAGTTATGACTGGACCAACCAGCCGTCTGTCTCCTTCCTACTGTAGTTATGACTGGACCAACCAGCCGTCTGTCTCCTTCCTACTGTAGTTATGACTGGACCAACCAGCCCTCTGTCTCCTTGCTACTGTAGTTATGACTGGACCAACCAGCCCTCTGTCTCCTTCCTACTGTAGTTATGACTGGACCAACCAGCCGTCTGTCTCCTTGCTACTGTAGTTATGACTGGACCAACCAGCCGTCTGTCTCACTGCTGCTGTAGTTATGACTGGACCAACCAGCCGTCTGTCTCCTTCCTACTGTAGTTATGACTGGACCAACCAGCCCTCTGTCTCCTTGCTACTGTAGTTATGACTGGACCAACCAGCCCTCTGTCTCCTTCCTACTGTAGTTATGACTGGACCAACCAGCCGTCTGTCTCCTTGCTACTGTAGTTATGACTGGACCAACCAGCCGTCTGTCTCAGTGCTGCTGTAGTTATGACTGGACCAACCAGCCGTCTGGCTCCTTCCTACTGTAGTTATGACTGGATAAACAGATGAAGGGGAGAGAGAACGAGGGAATGGGAGGGGAGGAGGAGAAACATCATTTTCATCAGGATTATCGTCACATCTGTGGAAAAAGCCCCGGGCTGTGTCCCAAATGCACCCTATTCCCTATCGTGCACTGTGGGCCCTAGCCGACAATGATAGAGTGCCATTTGGGACACAGCCCAGTGTTTACAGATTCTGAGGGCTGAGAACCAGAGGTGGCTCTCCTTTGACTCGCTCTAGCCAGGAAATGTAGGTAGGGCCGCCGCCCCCTCTCTCTGATGAATCATGTATTCGTCTCCGTCGTTCCTCCCACTTGATTAAATTGTTTGTTAGCAGTGTGTTTTCACCCCACAGACGAGACGGAGTTAGAGACGTGTGTGTGTGTGTGTGTGTGTTTCACTGCAGGCGAGAGAAAGACAGAAATCTACTGCTATTAACCAGGAAATGTCTTGTTTGTTTATTAATAAACACATTAGAGAAGATAGCTGCAGCATGTAGCATATGTGTTTGTTTTTCTTGTACAATATATTTATTGGCATTTCTTCTCTTTTTTTTAAACAATTTAACAATCATCAAAATTTGACACAGATAATGCCCCGTTATTCCTTCCACCTACACAAAACACCATGCTACATGGGGGCACAACCCTTCCCTCCCCAATACAGGAACACCCCCCTCCCTCCCCTCTACCGGTATTAGCCTCACTGATTAACAACAAAAGAAACTGAATGACCTTCACATTCCATGCTAGAAAATACATTATTCAACACACATCTGCTTCTTCCATATAATAGCTGTGCATTTATTGGCTGCAATGACTGCCAGTTTAATGAATCTGGTTTTGCTACAAATATTAACTGGTAGAACAGAATCTTCTCCAAGAAGAATAAGGGAAGGTACTGTCATATTAGTGACCTGTGATAAGATCTGAATGTCTTTCCAATAATTGCTTAGTTCAGGGCAGGACAAAAACATGTGCATAAGTGTGCCCACTCCCGTGTTACACCTTGGGCAAAATGTTGAATATTTACAATTGATCTTATCCAGTCTCTCTGGTGTAAAGTAGACCCCATGTAAAAACAAAATGAATTGCATCAACTTGTGCCTTGTGTTAAATGAAAGATGCTGAGCATCTAAAAAGAGCTTTCTCCATTTCTCATCCTCAAAAATGAGACCAAGATCATCATGCCACTTCATGCAAGCTTTCAGAGGTTCATCGTTCCCCAACAGAGCTTGAAGACCAGAGTTCATGTAGGAAATGAAACCTTTTACCCCTTTCCTCTCAGTTTTAAGTTTCCTCATGGGCTGAATCCTACCTCCCTGCTGAGTGGCAATGTAATGCCTAACCTGTAGGTACTTGAAGAAATGCGTTTGAGGTAACTGAAAATGAGATGCCAGTTGTTGAAAGGATAGTTCACCTTCTCTATAGAGATTACCAAATGTTTTCATTCCTTTGTTGAACCAAGAAAATGTAGTACCATCTCTCAGGTCTTTGGGTAAGATGGGGTTATTATAGTGTTACGCACGCCTCTATGAAGAGGGAACGCAACACCCTGCTACAACTAAACTCTCCGTGAAGCGAAAAAGGTATGGACTGTAGGTGCGAGTAAGGATGACAACAGGCAGAATGTGGTACCGTTTACAAGGACTTTATTCCTTTACACGGTAATATGGGGAAAACGGGCTGGACGGAACCAAAGAAAGTAAATCTCAAAGCCCCCCCCCCCCCCTCTCCTATCTTACCTGCCTACCCACTACTTACCTAATTTAGCACCACCTGGTGCCCTAACCAAAATACAGGGGGTGGTCTGCCCAGGTCTTACCTAGTGTGCCTAGACAGTGAATATACTACGGGTATATGTATGCCCGCGGGCCTCTTGCCTAAACACTCCCAAGGTGCCTTCCCCTTCCCCCCTGGAAACAAATGAAACAGAATATTAAACAATTTCACAAACAAACTAAGAAACAAAGGACATCAAATAAGCTCTACCTGAGCAACAAACTCACAGAACATACCACTTCCCAGCAATGAACTCCCAGCAAAATCAACCTCTAGCAAAATCTCTCAGCAATCCCTACCTCCAAATCCCAGAAAATCTCTCTGCAATGACCTCCCAGAAAATCAACCTCTGCAATGACCTCCCAGAAAATCAACCTCTGCAATGACCTCCCAGAAAATCTCTCTCTCCTGAACAGAACACTGGCTTTTATATAGCTTCAGAAGGAATGGGTAATTGGAGACAGCTGTGTCTTGACAAGGGGGCGGGGTCAGCTCTCCAATTAACCATGGAGTCGACCAATCAGCTGCTTGAGGGATTTCAGGAAGCCATTTCCTGAAATATACACATGCAAATACACAAACTACAACACATAAACTGGGGAACGTAACAATAGAAAGGTGTTTGTTCATATATAGATCTAAGCCCTTCTGTTTGTTTACAGACTTCCATCCATATATCTGAAGGGTTTTTAATGAAATGGTTGTTTATGAGACCTAGCCAAGCTTTAGGTGGGCTAATATAAGTATAGATGCCAATGTAGCAGGGGTCAGACACTCCTCCTCTATCTGTCTCCAAGAGGGTGAACTTGTTGTTGTATCTTGCCATATCCACACAGTTTAACTGAGATGCCCAGTAATACAACTGGATGTCAGGTAGAGTGAGTCCTCCTTCTGAGTATGGTTTGCATAAAGTTGTGAGTTTCACTCTGGGGGGGTTTCCCTTTCCACGGAAATGAAGAAATCTTCCTATTAAGTTGTTTTTAAAAAACGTTGGAAATAGGAAAGGGCAAGTTTTGAAAAAGGTACAAGAATTTTGGTAATATATTCATCTTTACACAATTGACCCGCCCAATAAGAGAAATTGGTAAATCCCGCCAACTATCCAATTCTTCCCCAACCTTTTTGAGAAGTGGAGTATAGTTCAGTTGATATGTCTTAATAATTTCAGAGGGAATTCGCAATCCAGATATGTCATTTTCTGTGGTTTCCAAGAAAACAGTTGGTCTAAGATTAGGTTCTGCATAGCTGCCCTGTTACTAGGCATAATTATACTCTTCAATATGTTTATTTTATATCCTGAAAATGTCCCATATTCTTTCAGGATGTCAACTAATGTTCAGAGTGAAATTTCTTGTTTAGTGAGGTAAAGCAAAATGTCGTCGGCATATAGCGAGACCAGATGTTCATGCCCACCTATACGAACACCATGAATGGATGAGATCTAAAAGCTTCTGCCAGTGGCTCTACAGCCAAAGAAAAAAGGAGAGGACTAGCGGGACAACCCTGTCTTGTGCCACGTGATAGAGAGATCTGTGAGGAAATGTTTCCATAAGTCAGGATCTGAGCTACCGGACATTTGTACAGTAATCTAATCAGACCTACATACTTAGGTCCAATATTCATCCTCTGTAAAATTTCTAACAGGTAGTTCCATTCTATGCGGTCAAAAGCTTTTTCCGCATCTAATGAAGCCGCCACTACAGATTCTTGGTCATTCTCTACATAACGCAGAATATTAAATAATCTTCTGATATAATCAGGAGATGAACGGTTTCTTACAAAGCCTGATTGGTCCATCTCAACCAAGTCCGGAGCTTGTTTGGTCCATCTCAACCAAGTCCGGAGCCTGTTTGGTCCATATCAACCAAGTCCGGTGCCTGTTTGGTCCATCTCAACCAAGTCCGGAGCCTGTTTGGTCCATCTCAACCAAGTCCGGAGCCTGTTTGGTCCATATCAACCAAGTCCGGAGCCTGTTTGGTCCATCTCAACCAAGTCCGGAGCCTGTTTGGTCCATATCAACCAAGTCCGGAGCCTGTTTGGTCCATCTCAACCAAGTCCGGAGCCTGTTTGGTCCATATCAACCAAGTCCGGAGCCTGTTTGGTCCATCTCAACCAAGTCCGGAGCCTGTTTGGTCCATCTCAACCAAGTCCGGAGCCTGTTTGGTCCATATCAACCAAGTCCGGTGCCTGTTTGGTCCATATCAACCAAGTCCGGAGCCTGTTTGGTCCATATCAACCAAGTCCGGAGCCTGTTTGGTCCATATCAACCAAGTCCGGAAGAAACGTATCCAGTCTAAGAGCGATGAGTTTCGCAAGAATCTTATATCAAGTGTTCAATAGAGATATTGGTCTATACGACCCACAAAGCAGAGGATCTTTCCCAGGTTCTGACAAAACTGTGATCAGTGCCTGGTCAAGTGTGTCTGGAAGCTTTTCTGTCTCTATGGCATAATTAAACATACTGCAAAGAGGCTCAATTAGTTTGGGTAAAAAGGATCGATAGAAATCAATAGGGAATCCGTCTAACCCTGGTGATTTTCCCCCAGCGGTGTTGAAAATGGATTCCCTAATTTCCTCTGACCTAATCTCTTTCTTCAAGTGCTCTCTTTCCTCATCAGTTAAAGTTTGTACATTGAGTTTGTTCAATAACTCATACATTGTGGCAGGGGAATCCCCTTCAGACTTGTACAATGTTTCATAAGACTCCCTGAAGACTAGATGAATTTCCTCAGGACTGTGAACAACTGTTATTGGGTAACTTAATAGAGCTGATAACTCTACTTGCATCCTCTCGTCTTATCTGCCAAGCAAGCAACATCCCTGCTTTATCTCCATGTTCATGGTAGTTTTGTTTTGTTCTCCTACGAGCATTTTCCACTTTATGGATCGCCAGTGTGTTATATTCCAATCGCTTTGAGTCACATTTTTTGTAGAGTTGAGTCATCAAATGTTACACTGTGTTCATTTTCCAGATCTCTGATTTCATTCTCCAACGAATTTACTTGAGCCTTATACATCTTACGTGCACCTGAAGTAAAGGATATGATTTGCCCCTTCAGATATGCAAGGAGAGCTTCCCATAAAATTAGGGGGGAGGCAGAGTTGTTATTGGTGCTAAAAAATATGTCTATATGAGTGTTGAGAAATGTTACAAATGTGAGATTATTTAGTAAGTATGTGCCAAACCTCCATCTTCTTGAGGGGTGCTGTGCTCTACTGACGGGCACTGAAGCCAGCAGGGCAGAATGATCTGATATACATCTTGGTAAGTACTTACACCCAGTAGTTAAACTTCCCTTGGCTGCAGGAATAAAAAAAATAAGTCAATTCTAGAGTAACTGTTATGGACATGGGAGTAAAATGAGTATTCTTTAACCTTTTGCTTGTGAAATCTCCATAAGTCTACAAGTTCAAAGTGTTTCATTTCTGCTTTTAACATTTTAGCTGCCTGTGTGAGGTTGATACTATTAGAGGAAGATCTATCACTGGAAGGGTCCAGTACCAAGTTAAAATCCCCTGCCATTATTATCTCTTGATGATGGGCACCTTAACTTCAAAAAGAATTCTTGGTAAATTTTAGGATCATCATGGTTAGGCCCATACACATTCACAATGGTAATGGGCTCAGTGTTAATGAAACCTTAAATGATCACAAACCTAACCCCTTTGTCTTTCATCTGAGATTGTATCTGAAAGGGGCAATGCTTATTAATGAGTATGGCCACCCCTCTTGCCCGAGAGGTGAAAGATGAATAGTACACTTGACCCACCCACCTCTCTCTTCAGTCTATCATGCTCAGTCAGTCGGGTGTGTCTCCTGAAGAAGAGCTATATCAACCTTATGCTGCTTTAGATAATTCAGAATGTGTTTGCGCTTGACTGGGCATTTAGTACCCCTAATGTTAAGTGGCTGGGCATTTAGTACCCCCTAATGTTAAGTGACTGGGCATTTAGTACCCTAATGTTAAGTGACTGGGCATTTAGTACCCGTAATGTTAAGTGACTGGGAATTTAGTACCATAATGTTAAGTGACTGGGCATTTAGTACCCCTAATGTTAAGTGACTGGGCATTTAGGACCCCTAATGTTAAGTGACTGGGCATTTAGTACCCCTAATGTTAAGTGACTGGGCATTTAGTACCCCTAATGTTAAGTGACTGGGCATTTAGTACCCCTAATGTTAAGTGACTGGGCATTTAGTACCCTAATGTTAAGTGACTGGGCATTTAGTACCCCTAATGTTAAGTGACTGGGAATTTAGTACCATAATGTTAAGTGACTGGGCATTTAGTACCCCTAATGTTAAGTGACTGGGCATTTAGGACCCCTAATGTTAAGTGACTGGGCATTTAGTACCCCTAATGTTAAGTGACTGGGCATTTAGTACCCCTAATGTTAAGTGTCATAAATGTATAGTTATTAGGTGCCGACATCTTTAAATAAAATAAGAAAGAGAAAAGGAAATGAACAAAATAGCTTTGAGTAAATACAATGTGTACAAAATGAAATGATGAAAGTATAACGTAGTAAACATCTCGTGAGCTCAAACCCTGACCCTACCACAAACCCACCCAACCCCCTCCCCAACTGAGGGAGTTAAAGAACCCATATCCTTAGACGCTAGTCTTTAAGCTAGATGTACCTGCTATGCGTAGAATCGCTCGAATTAGGTTCTAAATTCTAAATTATATGGAATTAGAAGTATATTGACTGTTCCTTGTAGCATGAAAATATTGTTAGTCAAGTAACAAAATACAATTTGATTACAACAATTTTGACTGGACTATTTAGCCCAACTTGAGCCATGTCTCAAAAAAACCCACAAAAACAACAACTCGGGTGCGTTCATAGTCACCAACAGAGCCTCCCCGCACACCCAAATGTCAACCAATCAGCATTCCCCAAAGTGCCCTGAAACCTGTGCCGCTCGGCAACAAAAGCAATGACCACAAACGCACCCCAGAAGGTCAGGAAAAAAGACATCAAACTATGATGTATAAATGAAAACCTTTACCAGACGATAGCTATCATCTCTCAAATATAAAATAGGGACAAGTAGTTAAACAATCACCATCCTCCTGAGTTCACCCTCCCCCAAAACTATTATAATGACCCACATGTATGCACATACACAAGGGTAAAGCTATCAGCTAGCTGGCAATTAGGCGGCCAGTCAGTGTGTAGCTTATCCCTTTCTCGGTATCACTAACGCCAGCATACATCTCTAACAATAAACAGCCAAGCAAACGTAATAGTAGCTCAAATTCCCTGAAGTAATATAACAACATAGTTAGGCTGGAAACCCAGTCAAAAGCCACATAACTATTTAACCAACCCAACTGGACCTTTCTGCGTAAAATAAAAGTATACAGCAGAACTGTAACTACCTGGCAGAGTGAGGATGGATAGTAGCTAAGCTACACCCTTGTAAACTTAGCAAGCTGGATAAATTGCTCAGCCAACATTAGCTATGATCCAACTTCACCTCTCCAGTCATTATCATGTTAGCCATCTAGCCAGCCATCCATCCAGCCATCCAGCCATCCAGCCAGCCAGCCAGCCATCCAGCCATCCAGCCAGCCAGTTCCTCGGGGTGTAGTAGACGTGAAAGACAGTTCCTCGGGGTGTAGTAGACGTGAAAGACAGTTCCTCGGGGTGTAGTAGACGTGAAAGACAGTTCCTCGGGGTGTAGTAGACGTGAAAGACAGTTCCTCGGGGTGTAGTAGACGTGAAAGACAGTTCCTCGGGGTGTAGTAGACGTGAAAGACAGTTCCTCGGGGTGTAGTAGACGTGAAAGACAGTTCCTCGGGGTGTAGTAGACGTGAACAAGTCAGGAAGTTCTTTCCTCATGTATGTTTCAGCCATCTTCACAGAATCAAATGTGCGCTCACCATTCTTGGTTTCGTTCCACAAGTCGCTGGGTAGCGCAGGCCATATACCAAGCCAGCCTGACGCAGAAGTCTCTTCAGTGGGGAGAAAGCCATCCTCCTCTTGTGTAGTGTGGGAGAAAGAGACGAAAAGATCATGATTCTGGCATCTCCGTACTTGAGCTCTCCCCTTTTGCTCTGGCAGCAGAGAGGATGCGAACAGTGTCCTGGTACCGTAGAAATGTAATGACAAATGCCCTGTGTGCAACCTGGCCAGGCAGCCGCCTCCGTAGGGTGCGATGGGCCCTCTCGATCTCCAGTGAGTACGCGGGAGGGGGTAGATCCAGAATTTTAGGAATCCATTCCTGTAGAAATGAGATCGCGTCTCTTCCCTTCACGGCCTCCGGGAAACCTTGAAGTCTCAAATTCGAGCACCTTTGGAAATGTTCATAATAATCAAATTTCTCCTTACATGAGAAATTTGGCGTCTTCCAACTTCTTGTATTTTTTGGTGCACTTCCTCGCGGACGTCCAGGATGGCAGCCTGGTGGTCAGCATGGTCTTTTTCTAACTTTGTCTCTCGTCCCTTTGTGACTTTCTGGTCTTCGTGAAGTTTATCGACCAGTACATCAATTTTGCTGAGGCGTTCAGAAAGTGTCTCTTGGATCTTTGCTATACCCTTGTTCATCTCCATTCTGAACCATGCTGGGTGCTTCTTCCGCGTTAGCATCCGCCGAGGCCAAAGAAGGGCTGTCAGAGAGGGGCATTTCTTCATGCCTCGTCTGAGGCTTGGACATATTGGGCATATTTTATGTGTGTCAAAATGCCTTAGAATTGTTCGAAAGTTCGAGGACACTATGCTGACACGTCTTGTTAGAGCTTCGCCATTGCCGGAAGTCTCAGCATATGTGGTTTTCATAATGGACTCTCTCTCTCTGTGTGTGTGTGTGTGTGTGTGTGTGTGTGTGTGTGTGTGTGTGTGTGTGTGTGTGTGTGTGTGTGTGTGTGTGGGTGTGTGTGTGTGTGTGTGTGTGTGTGTGTGTGTGTGTGTGTGTAGGGGGGAGAAGCGGGTTGTGTGTGGGAGTGGGAGTAGTACAATCTGACTGAGGATTCTGGTATAAAAGGTGGCTATTTCCAAATTCTTTCCATGTTTGGGTACCTTTTACCTGACCTTCAACAACTCCTCAGGTTTGGTCAACAAGGGACGTGCAGTTTATCTTTTGTCAGGCTCTCCGCTTTCCCTGGGACAGTTTATTACACAACACAATGCTGGTCTGGTCATCTTTACAGCCAAGACTGAAGGAGGACGAAGAAGAAATGAGACTCCTCTAACGCCTCCATTGGTTTAGTTAGGGCGGTGCAGGTTACACTATGGAACACTGAGAGTAGACTATAGGGGTGTGACCACTGACCAGGTTACACTATGGAACACTGAGAGGAGACTATAGGGGTGTGACCACTGACCAGGTTACACTATGGAACACTGAGAGTAGACTATAGGGGTGAGACCACTGACCAGGTTACACTATGGAACACTGAGAGTAGACTATAGGGGTGTGACCACTGACCAGGTTACACTATGGAACACTGAGAGTAGACTATAGGGGTGTGACCACTGACCAGGTTACACTATGGAACACTGAGAGTAGACTATAGGGGTGTGACCACTGACCAGGTTACACTATGGAACACTGAGAATAGACTATAGGGGTGTGACCACTGACCAGGTTACACTATGGAACACTGAGAGTAGACTATAGGGGTGTGACCCACTGACCAGGTTACACTGGAACACTGAGAGTAGGACTATAGGGTGTGACCACTGACCAGGTTACACTATGGAACACTGAGAGTAGACTATAGGGGTGTGACCACTGACCAGGTTACTCAGTGGAACACTGAGAGTAGACTATAGGGGTGTGACCACTGACCAGGTTACTCAGTGGAACACTGAGAGTAGACTATAGGGGTGGTGACACTGACCAGGTTACTCAGTGGTGAACACTGCCCATTGGTGTTCATGTGATAGGAATATCAGGGTTTTTGTTTCAGAGAAGACATACGTCATTGTCATCTATGTACTGTATGTAAGGGACTATTCCCAGGACCACCCAAACATAAAATGTATGCCTGCGTGACTGTAAGTCACTTTGTGTGAAAGCGTCTGCTAAATGCCATATGTATTATTGTGTGACCTGGGTGTGACCAGGTACTCTAAGGGATGCTGAACACTACCCACTGGTGCTAGAGAGAAACAATATCAGGTGTGTTGTTCCTAATCTGTCACTGACAACATGGGCATAAAACCAAAAATACAGGACGTATTGTAACTTGACATCACTGTCATTATTTATACATGTGTTGTTGGGAAGATCAGGTGAGAGGAGATCCTGTGTCTCTGACTGGTTCGGAGTTGGTTGAATCTGGCAGGATAAGGGTGGAGGGTGTGTGTGCGTATACACGTACGTACATGCGTGTGTTTCAGAAGGTTTTCCCATGTGGGTCAGTGAAGGAGTCTCTCTCTCTCTCTCTCTCTCTCTCTCTCTCTCTCTCGCTCTCTCTCTCCAGCACCAGATATCAATCTCTTGGGTTTGGCTTGTGAAGGTAGGCGTCACAGTTTAATCTGTAGTGTTGCCAAAGACTGAAGAACAGCAGCGTTGTTCTAACAGTGAATAGCTAGCTGTCTTTCCACCCTCTATGAAGATTGAGACGGTATTGACTTGTGAAGGTAGGCGTCACACACAGCTGTCATGTTATACGCTTATAGGCCAGTGTATCGTTTTTTCTGAACATGACATGTTGTAGGAGTGTTATGTTATGGTATCACTGAAGTCAGTGTAGGC
>NW_022265223.1:0-16538 GCF_002021735.2 Oncorhynchus kisutch
ACAGTAGTTAACCTCCTAGAGACACTACAAAACACTGAACTGTTACAGAAGTTCACCTCCCAGAGACACTACAACACACTGAACTGTTGCAGTAGTTCACCTCCTAGAGACACTATAACACACTGAACTGTTACAGTGGTTCACCTCCTAGAGACACTATAACACACTGAACTGTGACAGTAGTCCACCTCCTAGAGAGAGGCACTATAACACACTGAACTGTTACCGTAGTTCACCTCCTGGCGAGAGACACTATAACACACTGAAATGTACAGTAGTTTCCCTCATAGAGATACTATAACACACTGAACAGTTACAGTAGTTAACATCTTAGAGACACGAAACAACTCAACTGTAACAGTAGTTAACCTCCTAGAGACACTACAAAACACTAAACTGTTACAGAAGTTCACCTCCCAGAGACACTACAACACACTGAACTGTTGCAGTAGTTCACCTCCTAGAAACACAATAACACACTGAACAGTAACATAAGTTCACCACCTAGCGACACAATAACACACTGAACTGTTACCGTAGTTCACCTCCTAGCGAGAGACACTATAACACACTGAAATGTACAGTAGTTCCCCTCCTAGAGATACTATAACACACTGAACAGTTACAGTAGTTAACATCTTAGAGACACGAAACACACTCAACTGTAACAGTAGTTAACCTCCTAGAGACACTACAACACACTGAACTGTTACAGAAGTTCACCTCCCAGAGACACTATAACACACTGAACTGTTACAGTAATTCACCTCCTAGAGACACTATAACACAATGAACTGTTACCGTAGTTCACCTCCTAGCGAGATACACTATAACGCACTGAAATGTACAGTAGTTCCTCTCCTAGAGATACTATAACACACTGAACTGTTACAGTAGTTCACCTCCTAGAGACACTATAACACACTGAACTGTTACAATAGTTCACCTTCTAGAGACACAATAACACAATGAACTGTTACCGTAGTTCACCTCCTAGCGAGAGACACTATAACACACTGAAATGTACAGTAGTTCCCCTCCTAGAGACACTATAACACACTGAACTGTTACAGTAGTTCACCTCCTAGAGACACTATAACACACTGAACAGTTACAGTAGTTAACATCTTAGAGACACGAAACACACTCAACTGTAACAGTAGTTAACCTCCTAGAGACACTACAACACACTGAACTGTTACAGAAGTTCACCTCCCAGAGACACAATAAACACTGAACTGTTACAGTAGTTCACCTCCTAGAGACACTATAACACAATGAACTGTTACCGTAGTTCACCTCCTAGCGAGAGACACTATAACACACTGAAATGTACAGTAGTTCCCCTCCTAGAGATATTATAACACACTGAACTGTTACAGTAGTTCACCTCCTAGAGACACAATAACACACTGAACAGTAACAGTAGTTAACATCTTAGAGACACGAAACAAACTCAACTGTAACAGTAGTTAACCTCCTAGAGACACTACAAAACACTAAACTGTTACAGAAGTTCACCTCCCAGAGACACTACAACACACTGAACTGTTGCAGTAGTTCACCTCCTAGAAACACAATAACACACTGAACAGTAACAGAAGTTCACCACCTAGCGACACAATAACACACTGAACTGTTACCGTAGTTCACCTCCTAGCGAGAGACACTATAACACACTGAAATGTACAGTAGTTCCCCTCCTAGAGATACTATAACACACTGAACAGTTACAGTAGTTAACATCTTAGAGACACGAAACACACTCAACTGTAACAGTAGTTAACATCTTAGAGACACAATAACACACTGAACAGTAACAGTAGTTAACATCTTAGAGACACTATAACACACTGAACTGTTACAGTAGTCCACCCTCCTAGAGACACAATAACACACTGAACAGTAACAGTAGTTAACATCTTAGAGACACAATAACACACTGAACAGTTACAGTAGTTAACATCTTAGAGACACTATAACACACTGAACTGTTACAGTAGTCCACCTACTAGAGACAATATAACACACTGAACAGTAACAGTAGTTAACATCTTAGAGACACTATAACACACTGAACTGTTACAGTAGTTCACCTCCTAGAGACACTATAACACACTGAACTGTTACAATAGTTCACCTCCTAGAGAGAGGCACTATAACACACTGAACTGTTACAGTAGTTCACCTACTAGAGACAATATAACACACTGAACTGTTACCGTAGTTCACCTCCTAGCGAGAGACACTATAACACACTGAAATGTACAGTAGTTTCCCTCATAGAGATACTATAACACACTGAACAGTTACAGTAGTTAACATCTTAGAGACACGAAACAAACTCAACTGTAACAGTAGTTAACCTCCTAGAGACACTACAAAACACTAAACTGTTACAGAAGTTCACCTCCCAGAGACACTACAACACACTGAACTGTTGCAGTAGTTCACCTCCTAGAAACCACAATAACACACTGAACAGTAACAGAAGTTCACCTCCTAGCGACACAATAACACACTGAACTGTTACCGTAGTTCACCTCCTAGCGAGAGACACTATAACACACTGAAATGTACAGTAGTTCCCTCATAGAGATACTATAACACACTGAACAGTTACAGTAGTTAACATCTTAGAGACACGAAACACACTCAACTGTAACAGTAGTTAACCTCCTAGAGACACTACAAAACACTGAACTGTTACAGAAGTTCACCTCCCAGAGACCTACAACACACTGAACTGTTGCAGTAGTCACCTCCTAGAGACACTATAACACACTGAACTGTTACAGTGGTTCACCTCCTAGAGACACTATAACACACTGAACTGTGACAGTAGTCCACCTCCTAGAGAGAGGCACTATAACACACTGAACTGTTACCGTAGTTCACCTCCTAGCGAGAGACACTATAACACACTGAAATGTACAGTAGTTTCCCTCATAGAGATACTATAACACACTGAACAGTTACAGTAGTTAACATCTTAGAGACACGAAACAAACTCAACTGTAACAGTAGTTAACCTCCTAGAGACACTACAAAACACTAAACTGTTACAGAAGTTCACCTCCCAGAGACACTACAACACACTGAACTGTTGCAGTAGTTCACCTCCTAGAAACACAATAACACACTGAACAGTAACAGAAGTTCACCACCTAGCGACACAATAACACACTGAACTGTTACCGTAGTTCACCTCCTAGCGAGAGACACTATAACACACTGAAATGTACAGTAGTTCCCCTCCTAGAGATACTATAACACACTGAACAGTTACAGTAGTTAACATCTTAGAGACACGAAACACACTCAACTGTAACAGTAGTTAACCTCCTAGAGACACTACAACACACTGAACTGTTACAGAAGTTCACCTCCCAGAGACACTATAACACACTGAACTGTTACAGTAATTCACCTCCTAGAGACACTATAACACAATGAACTGTTACCGTAGTTCACCTCCTAGCGAGAGACACTATAACACACTGAAATGTACAGTAGTTCCTCTCCTAGAGATACTATAACACACTGAACTGTTACAGTAGTTCACCTCCTAGAGACACAATAACACACTGAACAGTAACAGTAGTTAACATCTTAGAGACACAATAACACACTGAACAGTAAAAGTAGTTAACATCTTAGAGACACTATAACACACTGAACTGTTACAGTAGTCCACCTCCTAGAGACACAATAACACACTGAACAGTAACAGTAGTTAACATCTTAGAGACACAATAACACACTGAACAGTTACAGTAGTTAACATCTTAGAGACACTATAACACACTGAACTGTTACAGTAGTCCACCTACTAGAGACAATATAACACACTGAACAGTAACAGTAGTTAACATCTTAGAGACACTATAACACACTGAACTGTTACAGTAGTTCACCTCCTAGAGACACTATAACACACTGAACTGTTACAATAGTTCACCTCCTAGAGAGAGGCACTATAACACACTGAACTGTTACAGTAGTTCACCTACTAGAGACAATATAACACACTGAACTGTTACCGTAGTTCACCTCCTACCGAGAGACACTATAACACACTGAAATGTACAGTAGTTTCCCTCATAGAGATACTATAACACACTGAACAGTTACAGTAGTTAACATCTTAGAGACACGAAACAAACTCAACTGTAACAGTAGTTAACCTCCTAGAGACACTACAAAACACTAAACTGTTACAGAAGTTCACCTCCCAGAGACACTACAACACACTGAACTGTTGCAGTAGTTCACCTCCTAGAAACACAATAACACACTGAACAGTAACAGAAGTTCACCTCCTAGCGACACAATAACACACTGAACTGTTACCGTAGTTCACCTCCTAGCGAGAGACACTATAACACACTGAACTGTTACAGAAGTTCACCTCCCAGAGACACTATAACACACTGAACTGTTACAGAAGTTCACCTCCCAGAGACACTATAACACACTGAACTGTTACAGTAGTTCACCTCCTAGAGACACTATAACACAATGAACTGTTACCGTAGTTCACCTCCTAGCGAGAGACACTATAACACACTGAACTGTTACAGTGGTTCACCTCCTAGAGACACTATAACACACTGAACTGTGACAGTAGTCCACCTCCTAGAGAGAGGCACTATAACACACTGAACTGTTACAGTAGTCACCCTCATAGAGATACTATAACACACTGAACAGTTACAGTAGTTAACATCTTAGACACACGAAACACACTCAACTGTAACAGTAGTTAACCTCCTAGAGACACAACAAAACACTGAACTGTTACAGAAGTTCACCTCCCAGAGACACTACAACACACTGAACTGTTGCAGTAGTTCACCTCCTAGAAACACAATAACACACTGAACAGTAACAGAAGTTCACCTCCTAGAGACACTATAACACAATGAACTGTTACCGTAGTTCACCTCCTAGCGAGAGACACTATAACACACTGAAATGTACAGTAGTTCCCCTCCTAGAGATATTATAACACACTGAACTGTTACAGTAGTTCACCTCCTAGAGACACAATAACACACTGAACAGTAACAGTAGTTAACATCTTAGAGACACGAAACAAACTCAACTGTAACAGTAGTTAACCTCCTAGAGACACTACAAAACACTAAACTGTTACAGAAGTTCACCTCCCAGAGACACTACAACACACTGAACTGTTGCAGTAGTTCACCTCCTAGAAACACAATAACACACTGAACAGTAACAGAAGTTCACCACCTAGCGACACAATAACACACTGAACTGTTACCGTAGTTCACCTCCTAGCGAGAGACACTATAACACACTGAAATGTACAGTAGTTCCCCTCCTAGAGATACTATAACACACTGAACAGTTACAGTAGTTAACATCTTAGAGACACGAAACACACTCAACTGTAACAGTAGTTAACATCTTAGAGACACAATAACACACTGAACAGTAACAGTAGTTAACATCTTAGAGACACTATAACACACTGAACTGTTACAGTAGTCCACCTCCTAGAGACACAATAACACACTGAACAGTAACAGTAGTTAACATCTTAGAGACACAATAACACACTGAACAGTTACAGTAGTTAACATCTTAGAGACACTATAACACACTGAACTGTTACAGTAGTCCACCTACTAGAGACAATATAACACACTGAACAGTAACAGTAGTTAACATCTTAGAGACACTATAACACACTGAACTGTTACAGTAGTTCACCTCCTAGAGACACTATAACACACTGAACTGTTACAATAGTTCACCTCCTAGAGAGAGGCACTATAACACACTGAACTGTTACAGTAGTTCACCTACTAGAGACAATATAACACACTGAACTGTTACCGTAGTTCACCTCCTAGCGAGAGACACTATAACACACTGAAATGTACAGTAGTTTCCCTCATAGAGATACTATAACACACTGAACAGTTACAGTAGTTAACATCTTAGAGACACGAAACAAACTCAACTGTAACAGTAGTTAACCTCCTAGAAACACAATAACACACTGAACAGTAACAGAAGTTCACCTCCTAGCGACACAATAACACACTGAACTGTTACCGTAGTTCACCTCCTAGCGAGAGACACTATAACACACTGAAATGTACAGTAGTTCCCCTCATAGAGATACTATAACACACTGAACAGTTACAGTAGTTAACATCTTAGAGACACGAAACACACTCAACTGTAACAGTAGTTAACCTCCTAGAGACACTACAAAACACTGAACTGTTACAGAAGTTCACCTCCCAGAGATACTATAACACACTGAACAGTTACAGTAGTTAACATCTTAGAGACACGAAACACACTCAACTGTAACAGTAGTTAACCTCCTAGAGACACTACAACACACTGAACTGTTACAGAAGTTCACCTCCCAGAGACACTATAACACACTGAACTGTTACAGTAATTCACCTCCTAGAGACACTATAACACAATGAACTGTTACCGTAGTTCACCTCCTAGCGAGAGACACTATAACACACTGAAATGTACAGTAGTTCCTCTCCTAGAGATACTATAACACACTGAACTGTTACAGTAGTTCACCTCCTAGAGACACAATAACACACTGAACAGTAACAGTAGTTAACATCTTAGAGACACAATAACACACTGAACAGTAACAGTAGTTAACATCTTAGAGACACTATAACACACTGAACTGTTACAGTAGTCCACCTCCTAGAGACACAATAACACACTGAACAGTAACAGTAGTTAACATCTTAGAGACACAATAACACACTGAACAGTTACAGTAGTTAACATCTTAGAGACACTATAACACACTGAACTGTTACAGTAGTCCACCTACTAGAGACAATATAACACACTGAACAGTAACAGTAGTTAACATCTTAGAGACACTATAACACACTGAACTGTTACAGTAGTTCACCTCCTAGAGACACTATAACACACTGAACTGTTACAATAGTTCACCTCCTAGAGAGAGGGACTATAACACACTGAACTGTTACAGTAGTTCACCTACTAGAGACAATATAACACACTGAACTGTTACCGTAGTTCACCTCCTACCGAGAGACACTATAACACACTGAAATGTACAGTAGTTTCCCTCATAGAGATACTATAACACACTGAACAGTTACAGTAGTTAACATCTTAGAGACACGAAACAAACTCAACTGTAACAGTAGTTAACCTCCTAGAGACACTACAAAACACTAAACTGTTACAGAAGTTCACCTCCCAGAGACACTATAACACACTGAACTGTTGCAGTAGTTCACCTCCTAGAAACACAATAACACACTGAACAGTAACAGAAGTTCACCTCCTAGCGACACAATAACACACTGAACTGTTACCGTAGTTCACCTCCTAGCGAGAGACACTATAACACACTGAACTGTTACAGAAGTTCACCTCCCAGAGACACTATAACACACTGAACTGTTACAGAAGTTCACCTCCCAGAGACACTATAACACACTGAACTGTTACAGTAGTTCACCTCCTAGAGACACTATAACACAATGAACTGTTACCGTAGTTCACCTCCTAGCGAGAGACACTATAACACACTGAACTGTTACAGTGGTTCACCTCCTAGAGACACTATAACACACTGAACTGTGACAGTAGTCCACCTAGAGAGAGGCACTATAACACACTGAACTGTTACAGTAGTTACCCTCATAGAGATACTATAACACACTGAACAGTTACAGTAGTTAACATCTTAGACACACGAAACACACTCAACTGTAACAGTAGTTAACCTCCTAGAGACACTACAAAACACTGAACTGTTACAGAAGTTCACCTCCCAGAGACACTACAACACACTGAACTGTTGCAGTAGTTCACCTCCTAGAAACACAATAACACACTGAACAGTAACAGAAGTTCACCTCCTAGAGACACTATAACACAATGAACTGTTACCGTAGTTCACCTCCTAGCGAGAGACACTATAACACACTGAAATGTACAGTAGTTCCCCTCCTAGAGATATTATAACACACTGAACTGTTACAGTAGTTCACCTCCTAGAGACACAATAACACACTGAACAGTAACAGTAGTTAACATCTTAGAGACACGAAACAAACTCAACTGTAACAGTAGTTAACCTCCTAGAGACACTACAAAACACTAAACTGTTACAGAAGTTCACCTCCCAGAGACACTACAACACACTGAACTGTTGCAGGAGTTCACCTCCTAGAAACACAATAACACACTGAACAGTAACAGAAGTTCACCACCTAGCGACACAATAACACACTGAACTGTTACCGTAGTTCACCTCCTAGCGAGAGACACTATAACACACTGAAATGTACAGTAGTTCCCCTCCTAGAGATACTATAACACACTGAACAGTTACAGTAGTTAACATCTTAGAGACACGAAACACACTCAACTGTAACAGTAGTTAACATCTTAGAGACACAATAACACACTGAACAGTAACAGTAGTTAACATCTTAGAGACACTATAACACACTGAACTGTTACAGTAGTCCACCTCCTAGAGACACAATAACACACTGAACAGTAACAGTAGTTAACATCTTAGAGACACAATAACACACTGAACAGTTACAGTAGTTAACATCTTAGAGACACAATAACACACTGAACTGTAACAGTAGTTAACCTCCTAGAGACACTACAAAACACTGAACTGTTACAGAAGTTCACCTCCCAGAGACACTATAACACACTGAACTGTTACAGTAATTCACCTCCTAGAGACACTATAACACAATGAACTGTTACCGTAGTTCACCTCCTAGCGAGAGACACTATAACACACTGAAATGTACAGTAGTTCCTCTCCTAGACATACTATAACACACTGAACTGTTACAGTAGTTCACCTCCTAGAGACACAATAACACACTGAACAGTAACAGTAGTTAACATCTTAGAGACACAATAACACACTGAACAGTAACAGTAGTTAACATCTTAGAGACACTATAACACACTGAACTGTTACAGTAGTCCACCTCCTAGAGACACAATAACACACTGAACAGTAACAGTAGTTAACATCTTAGAGACACAATAACACACTGAACAGTTACAGTAGTTAACATCTTAGAGACACTATAACACACTGAACTGTTACAGTAGTCCACCTACTAGAGACAATATAACACACTGAACAGTAACAGTAGTTAACATCTTAGAGACACTATAACACACTGAACTGTTACAGTAGTTCACCTCCTAGAGACACTATAACACACTGAACTGTTACAATAGTTCACCTCCTAGAGAGAGGCACTATAACACACTGAACTGTTACAGTAGTTCACCTACTAGAGACAATATAACACACTGAACTGTTACCGTAGTTCACCTCCTAGCGAGAGACACTATAACACACTGAAATGTACAGTAGTTTCCCTCATAGAGATACTATAACACACTGAACAGTTACAGTAGTTAACATCTTAGAGACACGAAACAAACTCAACTGTAACAGTAGTTAACCTCCTAGAGACACTACAAAACACTAAACTGTTACAGAAGTTCACCTCCCAGAGACACTACAACACACTGAACTGTTGCAGTAGTTCACCTCCTAGAAACACAATAACGCACTGAACAGTAACGGAAGTTCACCTCCTAGCGACACAATAACACACTGAACTGTTACCGTAGTTCACCTCCTAGCGAGAGACACTATAACACACTGAAATGTACAGTAGTTCCCCTCCTAGAGATACTATAACACACTGAACAGTTACAGTAGTTAACATCTTAGAGACACGAAACACACTCAACTGTAACAGTAGTTAACCTCCTAGAGACACTACAACACACTGAACTGTTACAGAAGTTCACCTCCCAGAGACACTATAACACACTGAACTGTTACAGTAGTTCACCTCCTAGAGACACTATAACACAATGAACTGTTACCGTAGTTCACCTCCTAGCGAGAGACACTATAACACACTGAACTGTTACAGTGGTTCACCTCCTAGAGACACTATAACACACTGAACTGTGACAGTAGTCCACCTCCTAGAGAGAGGCACTATAACACACTGAAATGTACAGTAGTTCCCCTCCTAGAGATACTATAACACACTGAACAGTTACAGTAGTTAACATCTTAGAGACACGAAACACACTCAACTGTAACAGTAGTTAACCTCCTAGAGACACTACAACACACTGAACTGTTACAGAAGTTCACCTCCTAGAAACACAATAACACACTGAACAGTAACAGAAGTTCACCTCCTAGAGACACTATAACACAATGAACTGTTACCGTAGTTCACCTCCTAGCGAGAGACACTATAACACACTGAAATGTACAGTAGTTCCCCTCCTAGAGATATTATAACACACTGAACTGTTACAGTAGTTCACCTCCTAGAGACACAATAACACACTGAACAGTTACAGTAGTTAACATCTTAGAGACACTATAACACACTGAACTGTTACAGTAGTTAACATCTTAGAGACACTATAACACACTGAACTGTTACAGAAGTTCACCTCCTAGAGACACTATAACACACTGAACTGTTACAGTAGTTCACCTCCTAGAGACACTATAACACAATGAACTGTTACCGTAGTTCACCTCCTAGCGAGAGACACTATAACACACTGAAATGTACAGTAGTACCCCTCCTAGAGATACTATAACACACTGAACTGTTACAGTAGTTCACCTCCTAGAGACACTATAACACACTGAACAGTTACCGTAGTTCACCTCCTAGCGAGAGACACTATAACACACTGAAATGTACAGTAGTTCCCCTCCTAGAGATACTATAACACACTGAACAGTTACAGTAGTTAACATCTTAGAGACACGAAACACACTCAACTGTAACAGTAGTTAACCTCCTAGAGACACTACAACACACTGAACTGTTACAGAGGTTCACCTCCCAGAGACACTATAACACACTGAACAGTTACAGTAGTTCACCTCCTAGAGACACTATAACACAATGAACTGTTACCGTAGTTCACCTCCTAGCGAGAGACACTATAACACACTGAACTGTTACAGTGGTTCACCTCCTAGAGACACTATAACACACTGAACTGTGACAGTAGTCCACCTCCTAGAGAGAGGCACTATAACACACTGAACTGTTACAGTAGTTCACCTACTAGAGACAATATAACACACTGAACTGTTACCGTAGTTCACCTCCTAGCGAGAGACACTATAACACACTGAAATGTACAGTAGTTTCCCTCATAGAGATACTATAACACACTGAACAGTTACAGTAGTTAACATCTTAGAGACACGAAACACACTCAACTGTAACAGTAGTTAACCTCCTAGAGACACTACAAAACACTGAACTGTTACAGAAGTTCACCTCCCAGAGACACTACAACACACTGAACTGTTGCAGTAGTTCACCTCCTAGAAACACAATAACACACTGAACAGTAACAGAAGTTCACCTCCTAGAGACACTATAACACACTGAACTGTTACAGTAGTTCACCTCCTAGAGACACTATAACACAATGAACTGTTACCGTAGTTCACCTCCTAGAGAGAGGCACTATAACACACTGAACTGTTACAGTAGTTTCCCTCATAGAGATACTATAACACACTGAACAGTTACAGTAGTTAACATCTTAGACACACGAAACACACTCAACTGTAACAGTAGTTAACCTCCTAGAGACACTACAAAACACTAAACTGTTACAGAAGTTCACCTCCCAGAGACACTACAACACACTGAACTGTTGCAGTAGTTCACCTCCTAGAAACACAATAACGCACTGAACAGTAACGGAAGTTCACCTCCTAGCGACACAATAACACACTGAACTGTTACCGTAGTTCACCTCCTAGCGAGAGACACTATAACACACTGAAATGTACAGTAGTTCCCCTCCTAGAGATACTATAACACACTGAACAGTTACAGTAGTTAACATCTTAGAGACACGAAACACACTCAACTGTAACAGTAGTTAACCTCCTAGAGACACTACAACACACTGAACTGTTACAGAAGTTCACCTCCCAGAGACACTATAACACACTGAACTGTTACAGTAGTTCACCTCCTAGAGACACTATAACACAATGAACTGTTACCGTAGTTCACCTCCTAGCGAGAGACACTATAACACACTGAACTGTTACAGTGGTTCACCTCCTAGAGACACTATAACACACTGAACTGTGACAGTAGTCCACCTCCTAGAGAGAGGCACTATAACACACTGAAATGTACAGTAGTTCCCCTCCTAGAGATACTATAACACACTGAACAGTTACAGTAGTTAACATCTTAGAGACACGAAACACACTCAACTGTAACAGTAGTTAACCTCCTAGAGACACTACAACACACTGAACTGTTACAGAAGTTCACCTCCTAGAAACACAATAACACACTGAACAGTAACAGAAGTTCACCTCCTAGAGACACTATAACACAATGAACTGTTACCGTAGTTCACCTCCTAGCGAGAGACACTATAACACACTGAAATGTACAGTAGTTCCCCTCCTAGAGATATTATAACACACTGAACTGTTACAGTAGTTCACCTCCTAGAGACACAATAACACACTGAACAGTTACAGTAGTTAACATCTTAGAGACACTATAACACACTGAACTGTTACAGTAGTTAACATCTTAGAGACACTATAACACACTGAACTGTTACAGAAGTTCACCTCCTAGAGACACTATAACACACTGAACTGTTACAGTAGTTCACCTCCTAGAGACACTATAACACAATGAACTGTTACCGTAGTTCACCTCCTAGCGAGAGACACTATAACACACTGAAATGTACAGTAGTACCCCTCCTAGAGATACTATAACACACTGAACTGTTACAGTAGTTCACCTCCTAGAGACACTATAACACACTGAACAGTTACCGTAGTTCACCTCCTAGCGAGAGACACTATAACACACTGAAATGTACAGTAGTTCCCCTCCTAGAGATACTATAACACACTGAACAGTTACAGTAGTTAACATCTTAGAGACACGAAACACACTCAACTGTAACAGTAGTTAACCTCCTAGAGACACTACAACACACTGAACTGTTACAGAGGTTCACCTCCCAGAGACACTATAACACACTGAACAGTTACAGTAGTTCACCTCCTAGAGACACTATAACACAATGAACTGTTACCGTAGTTCACCTCCTAGCGAGAGACACTATAACACACTGAACTGTTACAGTGGTTCACCTCCTAGAGACACTATAACACACTGAACTGTGACAGTAGTCCACCTCCTAGAGAGAGGCACTATAACACACTGAACTGTTACAGTAGTTCACCTACTAGAGACAATATAACACACTGAACTGTTACCGTAGTTCACCTCCTAGCGAGAGACACTATAACACACTGAAATGTACAGTAGTTTCCCTCATAGAGATACTATAACACACTGAACAGTTACAGTAGTTAACATCTTAGAGACACGAAACACACTCAACTGTAACAGTAGTTAACCTCCTAGAGACACTACAAAACACTGAACTGTTACAGAAGTTCACCTCCCAGAGACACTACAACACACTGAACTGTTGCAGTAGTTCACCTCCTAGAAACACAATAACACACTGAACAGTAACAGAAGTTCACCTCCTAGAGACACTATAACACACTGAACTGTTACAGTAGTTCACCTCCTAGAGACACTATAACACAATGAACTGTTACCGTAGTTCACCTCCTAGAGAGAGGCACTATAACACACTGAACTGTTACAGTAGTTCCCTCATAGAGATACTATAACACACTGAACAGTTACAGTAGTTAACATCTTAGACACACGAAACACACTCAACTGTAACAGTAGTTAACCTCCTAGAGACACTACAAAACACTGAACTGTTACAGAAGTTCACCTCCCAGAGACACTACAACACACTGAACTGTTGCAGTAGTTCACCTCCTAGAAACACAATAACACACTGAACAGTAACAGAAGTTCACCTCCTAGAGACACTATAACACAATGAACTGTTACCGTAGTTCACCTCCTAGCGAGAGTCACTATAACACACTGAAATGTACAGTAGTTCCCCTCCTAGAGATATTATAACACACTGAACTGTTACAGTAGTTCACCTCCTAGAGACACAATAACACACTGAACAGTAACAGTAGTTAACATCTTAGAGACACAATAACACACTGAACAGTTACAGTAGTTAACATCTTAGAGACACTATAACACACTGAACTGTTACAGTAGTTAACATCTTAGAGACACTATAACACACTGAACTGTTACAGTAGTTAACATCTTAGAGACACTATAACACACTGAACTGTTACAGAAGTTCACCTCCTAGAGACACTATAACACACTGAACTGTTACAGTAGTTCACCTCCTAGAGACACTATAACACAATGAACTGTTACCGTAGTTCACCTCCTAGCGAGAGACACTATAACACACTGAAATGTACAGTAGTTCCCCTC
Organism: Oncorhynchus kisutch; assembly: GCF_002021735.2. Lineage (NCBI taxonomy): Eukaryota > Metazoa > Chordata > Actinopteri > Salmoniformes > Salmonidae > Oncorhynchus > Oncorhynchus kisutch. The sequence goes on from NW_022265223.1 coordinate 14,514, forward strand.
CTAGAGATACTATAACACACTGAACTGTTACAGTAGTTCACCTCCTAGAGACACTATAACACAATGAACTGTTACCGTAGTTCACCTCCTAGCGAGAGACACTATAACACACTGAACTGTTACAGTGGTTCACCTCCTAGAGACACTATAACACACTGAACTGTGACAGTAGTCCACCTCCTAGAGAGAGGCACTATAACACACTGAACTGTGACAGTAGTCCACCTCCTAGAGAGAGGCACTATAACACACTGAACTGTTACCGTAGTTCACCTCCTAGCGAGAGACACTATAACACACTGAAATGTACAGTAGTTTCCCTCATAGAGATACTATAACACACTGAACAGTTACAGTAGTTAACATCTTAGAGACACGAAACAAACTCAACTGTAACAGTAGTTAACCTCCTAGAGACACTACAAAACACTAAACTGTTACAGAAGTTCACCTCCCAGAGACACTACAACACACTGAACTGTTGCAGTAGTTCACCTCCTAGCGACACAATAACACAATGAACTGTTACCGTAGTTCACCTCCTAGCGAGAGTCACTATAACACACTGAAATGTACAGTAGTTCCCCTCCTAGAGATATTATAACACACTGAACTGTTACAGTAGTTCACCTCCTAGAGACACAATAACACACTGAACAGTAACAGTAGTTAACATCTTAGAGACACAATAACACACTGAACAGTTACAGTAGTTAACATCTTAGAGACACTATAACACACTGAACTGTTACAGTAGTTAACATCTTAGAGACACTATAACACACTGAACTGTTACAGTAGTTAACATCTTAGAGACACTATAACACACTGAACTGTTACAGAAGTTCACCTCCTATAGACACTATAACACACTGAACTGTTACAGTAGTTCACCTCCTAGAGACACTATAACACAATGAACTGTTACCGTAGTTCACCTCCTAGCGAGAGACACTATAACACACTGAAATGTACAGTAGTTCCCCTCCTAGAGATACTATAACACACTGAACTGTTACAGTAGTTCACCTCCTAGAGACACTATAACACAATGAACTGTTACCGTAGTTCACCCCTCCTAGCGAGAGACACTATAACACACTGAACAGTTACAGTGGTTCACCTCCTAGAGACACTATAACACACTGAACTGTGACAGTAGTCACCTCCTAGAGAGAGGCACTATAACACACTGAACTGTTACAGTAGTTCACCTACTAGAGACAATATAACACACTGAACTGTGACAGTAGTCCACCTCCTAGAGAGAGGCACTATAACACACTGAACTGTTACCGTAGTCTCACCTCCTAGCGAGAGACACTATAACACACTGAAATGTACAGTAGTTTCCCTCATAGAGATACTATAACACACTGAACAGTTACAGTAGTTAACATCTTAGAGACACGAAACAAACTCAACTGTAACAGTATTTAACCTCCTAGAGACACTACAAAACACTAAACTGTTGCAGTAGTTCACCTCCTAGAGACACAATAACACACTGAACAGTACAGAAGTTCACCTCCTCGAGCGAATAACACACTGAACTGTTACCGTAGTTCACCTCCTAGCGAGAGACACTATAACACACTGAATGTAAGTAGTTCCCCTCCTAGAGATACTATAACACACTGAACAGTTACAGTAGTTAACATCTTAGAGACACGAAACACACTCAACTGTAACAGTAGTTAACCTCCTAGAGACACTACAACACACTGAACTGTTACAGAAGTTCACCTCCCAGAGACACTATAACACACTGAACTTGTTACAGTAGTTCACCTCCTAGAGACACTATAACACATTAACTGTTACCGTAGTTCACCTCCTAGCGAGAGACACTATAACACACTGAAATGTACAGTAGTTCCTCTCTAGAGATACTATAACACACTGACTGTTACAGTAGTTCACCTCCTAGAGCACAATAACACACTGAACAGTAACAGTAGTTAAACATCTTAGAGACACAAAACACACTGAACAGTAACAGTAGTTAACATCTTAGAGACACTA
>NW_022265224.1:0-16420 GCF_002021735.2 Oncorhynchus kisutch
CCAATGTGGTGTGGATCTGCTTTTCTAAAGTATTTTTTCTACTTCGGAACCTAATCCCCCAAGAAGCTAGCCAGCTAACCTGCTACTAGCTAGTAGTCAGCTAATCACTGCCAGCGGTCATCAGCTAGCAAATTTGCACAACGTGATTCAAACCAGAGCATACCGGACCTATTTCTCTCCATATCCCGGATTTGTATCGCAAGCTCTGAACCTTTTCACCTGGATCATCGCAGCTAGCTAGCTGCAATTTGAGTAGCTACTCCTGGCTGTCCTGAAGCCTGGAGCTAGCCCATGCTAGGCACATCTCCTGACTAGCTGAAGAGGTCCATCAGCCACTCTACAATACTTATTTTGCCAATTGGCTCGGACCCCTTTTACTGCCGGTACGTACGGAGCTCCTTCACGACTGGACTACCGACGTAATCTGCCCGAGGGGGTTTTCAACTGCTCCTATGTCGCGACGTCCCCTGAATGCCCATCTGCTAGCCACGGCCCGCTAGCAGTCTAGAGCATATCGGACTGTTACCTGAATATGTCCAGCGGCCAATTTCTTGGGCCACTATACCTATTTTGCCAATTGGATTGGACCCCTTTTACTACACGAAGCCCTGCTTTTCCATCACGACTGGACTACCGACGTAATCTGCCTGAGGTTGTCCCCCCCCCCCCTCATTCGCAACGTCCCCTGAATGCCCATCTGCTAGCCTGCTATCCGTGGCCCGCTAGCTGTCTAGAGCATATTGGACTGTTAGCTAAAGAGATCCATCGGCCAATTTCTTGGGCCACTATACCTATTTTGCCAATTGGACTGAACCCCTTTACTACACAGAACCCGAATACTCCATCACGACTGGTCTATTAGACGTAACTGCACGAGGAGGCTATAACAGACTGCCTCCATCACAACGTCCATCTAAGGCCATTCTGCTAACTTGCTAGCCCCGGCCTGCTAGCTGTCTGAATCACCGTGTCTCCAGCCAGCCTAACTACTCACTGGACTCCTATGATCACTCGGCTACACATGCCTCTCCCTAATGTCAATATGCCTTGTCCATTGCTGTTCTGGTTAGTGATGGTCTTAGTTCACTGTAGAGCCTCTAGTCCTGCTCAATATGGCTTAACCAATCCTTTAGTTCCACCACCCACACATGCGGTGACATCAGCTGGTTTAAATGTTTCTAGAGACAATCTCTCTCATCATCACACAATTCCTAGGTTTACCTCCAACGTATTCACATCCTACCATACCTTTGTCTGTACAGTTTGCCTTGAATCTATTCTATCGCGCCCAGAAAACTGCTCCTTTTACTCTCTGTTCCGAACATACTAGACGACCAGTTCTGATAGCCTTTAGCCGCACCTTTATCCTACTCCTCCTCTGTTCCTCCGGTGATGTAGAGGTTAATCCAGGCCCTGCAGTGGCTAGCTCCACTCCTATTCCCCAGGTGATCTCATTTGTTGACTTCTGTAACCGTAAAGCCTTGGTTTCATGCATGTTAACATTAGAAGCCTCCTCCCTAAGTTTGTTTTATTCACTGCTTTAGCACACTCTGCCAACCTGGATGTCCTAGCCGTGTCTGAATCCTGGCTTAGGAAGACCACCAAAAACCCCTGAAATTTACATTCCTAACTATAACATTTTCCGACAAGATAGAACTGCCAAAGGGGGCGGAGATACAATCTACTGCAGAGATAGCCTGCAGAGTTCTGTCTTACTATCCAAGTCTGTACCCAAAGAATTCAAGCTTCTACTTTTAAAAATCCACCTTTCTAGAAACAAGTCTCTCACCGTTTTGCTATAGACCACCCTCTGCGCCCAGCTGTGCCCTGGACACCATATGTGAATTGATTGCCCCCCATCTATCTTCAGAGCTCGTGCTGCTAGGTGACCTAAACTGGGACATGCTTAACACCCCCAGCCATCCTACAATCTAACTTGATGTCCTCAATCTCACACAAATTATCAATGAACCTACCAGGTACAACCCCAAATCCGCAAACACAGGCACCCTCATAAATAGCATCCTAACCAACTCTCCCTCCAAATACACCTCTGCTGTTTTCAACCAAGATCTCAGCGATCACTGCCTCATTGCCTGCATCCGTAATGGGTCTGTGGTTAAACGACCATCCCTCATCACACTCAAATGCTCCTAAAACAATTCAGCAAGCAGGGCCTTTCTAATTGACTTGGCCCGGGCATCCTGGAAGGATATTGGACCTCATCAGGCAGAGAGGAAAGCAAAGGCTAGCTTTTTCAAACAGAAATTTGCATCCTGTAGCACAAACTCAAAATGTTCTGGGACAATGTAAAGTCCATGGAGAATAAGAGCACCTCCTCCCAGCTGCACTGAGGCTAGGAAACATTGTTCACCACTGATAAATCCACTATAATTGAGAATTTCAATAAGCATTTTTCTACGGCTGGCCATGCTTTCCACCTGGCTACCCCTACCTCGGTAAATTGCCCTGCATCCCCCCACAGCATCTCGCCCAAGCCTCCCCCATTTCTCCTTCACCCAAATCCAGACAGCTGATGTTCTGAAAGAGCTGCAAAATCTGGACCCCTACAAATCAGCCAGACTAGACAATCTGGACCCTCTCTTTCTAAAATTATCTGCAGAATTGTGCAACCCCTATTACTAGCCTGTTCAACCTCTCTTTCGTATCGTCTGAGATTCCCAAAGATTGGAAAGATGCCGCGATCATCCCCCTCTTAAAAGGGGGGAGACACTCTAGACCCAAACTGCTACAGACCTATATCTATCCTACCCTGACTTTCTAAGGTCCTCGAAAGCCAAGTTAACAAACAGATTACAGACCATTTCGAATCCCACCGTACCTTCTCCGCTATGCAATCTGGTTTCAGAGCTGGTCATGGATGCACTTCAGCCACGCTCAAGGTCCTAAACGATATCATATCCGCCATCGGTAAGAGACATTACTGTGCAGCCGTATTCATCGCCCTGGCTAAGGCTTTCGACTCTGTCAATCACAACATTCTTATCGGCAGACTCAACAGCCTTGGTTTCTCAAATGATTGCCTCGCCTAGTTCACCAACTACTTCTCTGATCAATTTGACACACATGAATTCTGAGGACCTGTTGTCCAGACCTCTGGCAGTCTCTATGGGGGTGCCACAGGGTTCAATTCTCAGCCCTGACTCTCTTCCCCGTATACATCAATGTCGCTCTTGCTGCTGGTAATTTCTCTGATCCACCTCTACGCAGACGACACCATTCTGTATATCTCTGGCCCTTCTTTGGACACTTAACAAACCTCCAAATGAGCTTCAATGCCATACAACTCTCCTTCCGTGGCCTCCAACTGCTCTTAAATGCAAGTAAAACTAAATGCATGCTCTTCAACCGATCGCTGCCCGCACCTGCCCGCCCGTCCAGCATCACTACTCTGGATGGTTCTGACTTAGAATATGTGGACAACTACAAATACCTAGGTGTCTGGCTAGACTGTAAACTCTCCTTCCTGACTCATATTAAGCATCTCCAATCCAAAATTAAATCTAGAATTGGCTTCCTATTTCACAACAAAGCATCCTTCACTCATGCTGCCAAACATACCCTCGTAAAACTAGATCCTCGACTTCGGTGATGTCATCTACAAAATAGCCTCCAACACTTGTACTCAACAAATTGGATGCAGTCTATCACAGTGCCATCCTTTTTGTCAAAAAGCCCCATATACTACCCACCACTGCGACCTGTACGCTCTCGTTGGCTGGCCCTCGCTTCATACTCGTCGCCAAACCCACTGGCTCCAGATCATCTACATGTCTTTTCTAGGTAAAGCCCCTCCTTCTCTCAGCTCACTGGTCACCATAGCAGCACCCACCTGTAGCACGCACTTCAGCAGGTATATTTCACTGGCCACCCCCAAAGCCAATTCCTCCTTTGGCCGCCTTTCCTTCCAGTTCTCTGCTGCCAATGATTGGAACGAACTTCAAAAATCACTGAAGCTGGAGACTCATATCTCCCTAACTAGCTTTAAGCACCAGCTGTCAGAGCAGCTAACAGATCACTTGCACCTGTACATAGCCCACTGTAAATAGCCCATCCAACTACCTCATCCCAATACTGTATTATTTTGCTCTTTTGCAACCCAGTAATCTCCACTTGCACATTCATCTTCCGCACATCTATTAATTCCAGTGTTTAATTGGTTTATTGTAATTACTTCGCCACCATGGACTATTTATTGCCTTACCTCCTTATCTTACCTCATTTGCACACACTGTATATAAACGTTTTCTACTGTATCACTGACTGTATGTTTGTTTATTCCATGTGTAACTCTGTGTTGTTTTATGTGTTGAACTGCTTTGCTTTATCTTGGCCAGGTCGCAGTTGTAAATGAGAACTTGTTCTCAACTAGCCTACCTGGTTAAATAAAGGCTGCCCATGCTAGGATCCTCTACAGCAGGCCCTGCCCTGTCTCCCCATGCTGGGATCATCTACAGCACCAAAGAGATGTCCTCCACACCTGGCCCACCAAACTCCATGTCAGCCAATCATATCCTGGCCATAAGACCCTTTACACAACACAAAGATGATGCCTCTGGTTGTGGCCCAAATGGCACCGTATTCCCTTTATAGTGCACTACTTTTGACCAGGGCCCATTGGAAATAAGGTGTAATTTGGAATCCAACCTCTGTTTCCCACTAATGGTCCTTATCTCTCAGGACAAGCACTCAGCAGTGAGTGTGTGTGTGAGAGATTCTAGTCACTGATGCTACTAGTGCTGTTGCCCTGTGTGTGTGTACAGTGTGTGTGTGTGTGTTTGTGTGTACAGTGTGTGATGCTATCTGATGCTTTGTGTTCCTGCTTGCTGTACAGTGCTGTGTTAAGTGGTTGGGTTGAGAGAGAGCAGTAGAGTGACTGGGCTGAAACAGAGCTCTCCAGACCACCACTACACAACACTGAGTCAATCACAGTTCTCCAGACCACCACTACACAACACTGAGTCAATCACAGTTCTCCAGACCACCACTACACAACACTGAGTCAATCACAGTTCTCCAGACCACCACTACACAACACTGAGTCAATCACAGCTCTCCAGACCACGACCTCACAACACTGAGTCAATCACAGCTCTCCAGACCAGAGTCAATCAGAGGCCCAAAACAATATTTCACGCACTTTCATCTCTGAACGAAGCATATTGTATTCCAGGGTTCTAGGTTTTATATTCAAAAGTGTGTGTGTACATGCTTGTGTTGATGCTCATTAGATTGCGTTGAGAAGTTGGTGTGAAAGTGATTAATAAGATTCCGTTTCACCTGACAGTAAGAATCAACATTTTATGTGTCATAAAAATAAGTGTATAAATCACAGCAACAAACAGGGTTTCCGTAACATCAACAAGAACAGTATGCATGCCATTTACCACTAGCCGATTACTAACTAGCATCCCCTGAGAAGAGTCATCAGAATTGTGATCAAAGCGACCTGTGTTAGCGCTACACACCACCCCCCCGTGCTGCGCTAGCACCTCTCTCTCTCTCCCCTACCATCTATAATGTATCAACAGCATGTGTTAGCATACATGAGTAGCATGCTTAATGGTTAGCAATTACTGCTGCTGTAACACTAACCCCCTCAACAGGGGGGAGGAGACTGTCTCCCTCTCTCTTAATTAATCACACAGTCAACTCCTCCCACTCGTTCGTTAGCAGGGCTGGGTTCCATTCCAAAATATGTCCCCTTGTTCTCTTCCCTTCAGTCTGACAGGACAGGTTATGTTAGAGTAAAATGGAGGAAACCGGGTAAAACATGCTTGAACTACTCAGTCATCTCAGTTATTTTAGATGTACAACGGGGAGTGAACATAGACAGATGGGAGACCACAACTTTCTGGAATGAAATGCAGCCGATTAACGCTCCGATGCATCCTTCCTGTTCTCTGTTCTCTCTTTCCATTTCTTTCCTTCTCTGTCTGTCTTTTATCCTCTCGTCTCCTCTCCTCATCCTCTCCTCAGTCTCCCTCTCCTCAGTCTCCCTCTCCTCAGTCTCCCTCTCCTCAGTCTCCCTCTCCTCAGTCTCCCTCTCCTCCGTCTCCCTCTCCTCCGTCTCCCTCTCCTCCGTCTCCCTCTCCTCCGTCTCCATCTCCTCAGTCTCCCTCTCCTCAGTCTCCCTCTCCTCAGTCTCCCTCTCCTCAGTCTCCCTCTCCTCAGTCTCCCTCTCCTCAGTCTCCCTCTCCTCAGTCTCCCTCTCCTCAGTCTCCCTCTCCTCTTCTTTAGCTGATCTTCTCCTGTGGGACTGAGGTGACGTGGAAGAACCTTTTGGTCACCTCCGACCACCATAATCCCATCATTACAGGGCCCAACCAACAGGGCCCAATTACACTAATCCCATCACACACAGGCACACACACACACTCTTATGTGCTCGCACACACGCAAACGAAAGAAGGCACGCCTGCACACACACAAAGACAGACAACTGCACAGACAGAAATGCACACACACACACACACACCGCTTTGATGTTTCCTCTAGTGTACAACTCAATCTGTTCCTCTGGACAATCAAAGTGCGCACAAACACAGAAGCACAAGCAGCAGGCATTGCTCCGCGTAGTCCTCCCTGTCGTTCATTTGTCTTAATTAGCTATTCATTTCTTCATTAGTCCCTGAGATTAAGAAAAAAAACTGTCACTTTCACAGACCACCGCTGGGCTGGCTAAGTCTGCTGCTGTGACCATGACCGAACGGCCAGACAGACAGCGCTGGGCTGGCTAAGTCTGCTGCCGTGACCATGACTGAACGGAATAACAGACGGACAGACGGACTCTGGTAGAGTTAATGAGTTGTTAGATCAAGGGTGATATAGTCACAGCCAAAGTGTCATGATTTATTGGTTATTCAGTTTGATTTCTGAATACTTGGTCAATGTCATGATCACAGAGGCTTTTATTTAGTTATGCATTTATGATAACCTTGATTCAGACAGGAATTGGGAGCATGTTTTTATTCACAAATGGATCATTTGTCTTCCACAGTCCACAATGTCAGGATAACACCAATTAACACTTTAATGAGAAATCTCCATAAACTACCATTAACACCAGTCTCTACAACTTGGGATGGAATATTTTCCTTACACAATATTTCTGACAATCAAAACACTGTGCAGGATTGCTGAATTCTGGTAACTTTCCCCAAATTCCCAAGAATACCAGATATCTTGATTGGAAGATTCCCTGATTTCGTGCTTATTCCCTTGCAATTCGAGGAATATTCCAACTTGGAATTCTGGAGAACCTAGGAATTTTCCCTGAATTTTGCAACCCTACAGTGTCTACTTGATTTTCTGAAATACCGTATGCGAAGATTTACATCCAAAAATATAGAGAATGGTAACCGTAATTTGCTACCCTATAGACCACACTATTAGTCTTCACAAAATCATTGCCGAATGCAGAAAGGAAGGAAGAGCACCAGAAAGTGGAATGGAAACTCTCCTCATCTCCTGTCTGTCTTCACGCTGGTGTTAATGCTGTCACTCAGCACCTGGATCTACTGGGCCACAGGGTGGGAAATGGAAATGTCTCAGAGTCTCTATCCCTCCCCCTCTCCCCTTTCTCTAGGTGCTTTTGTATTTCTCCCTCTTTTTTCTCTCTCGCTCTACGTGGGGTTGGCTCCTTTTCTCTCCCCCAAGTGGAGATTTTGTATTTCTCTCCACATTCGTAAACAAAATAAAACTATGCAAATTTATGTCTTTATTGGCCAAACCAGCAACTTCAGTGCCTTTGGAAATTATTCAGACCACTTGACCTTTTCCACATTTTGTTACGTTACAGCCTTAACCTAAAATATATTTTTTTCCCTCAGCAATCTTAACACAATACCCCACAATGGCAAAGTGTAAAAAGCTTTTAGAAAATGTAGCAAATGTAATAAAAAATTTAAAAAAACGTATTTACATAAGTATTCAGACCCTTTGCTAACAGACTCAAAATTCAGCTCAGGTGCATCCTGTTTCCACTGATCATCCTAGAGATGTTTCTACAATTTGGAGTCCACCTGTGGTAAATTTAATTGATTGGACATGATTTAGAAAGGCACACACCTGTCTATATAAGGTCCTACAGTTGACAGTGCACGTCAGAGCAAAAACTAAGCCATGAGGTGGAAGGAATTGTCCGTAGAGCACAGAGACAGGATTGTGTCGAGGCACAGATCTGGGGAAGGGCACCAAAACATTTCTGCAGCATTGAACACAGGTGCCTCTATTATTCTTAAATGGTGAAGTTTGGAACCACCAAGACTCTTCCTAGAGCTGGCCGCCCAGCCAAACCGAATAATCGGGGGAAAAGGGCCTTTGTCAGGGAGGTGACCAAGAACCTGATGGTCACCCTGACAGCGCTCTAGAGTTCCTCTGTGGAAATGGGAGAACCTTCCAGAAGGACAACCATCTCTGCAGCACTCCACCAATCAGGCGTTTATGGTAGAGTTGCCAGACAGAAGCCACTCCTCAGTAAAAGGCACATGATAGGCGTCGGGAACAAGTCTCTGAATGTCCTTGAGTGGCCCAGCCAGAGCCCGGACTTGAACCTGATCAAACATCTCTGGAGAGATCTGAACATAGCTGTGCAGCAATGCTTCCCATCCAACCTGACAGAGCTATAGAGGATCTGCAGAGAAGAATGGTATGGGCCACTCGTCATACCAAAGAAGACTCAATGCTGTAATCGCTGCAAAGGTGCTTCAACAAAGTACTGAGTAAAGGGTCTGAATACTTATGTAAATGTGATATTTCAGGTGGGTGGTTTTGTGTAAATTAGCAAAAATTTCTATAAACTTGTTTTGCTTTGTCATTATGGGGTATTATGTGTGGGGGTGACATGTTTTCTCTCTCTGTCTGTCTAATTCAAGGGGCTTTATAAACACATGTTTATATTGCTAAAGCAAGGGAAATGGATAAACAAAAGTGAAATAAACAATAAAAAGTGAACAGTAAATATTACTAACAAGTTCCAAAATAAGAGACATTTCAAATGTCATATTATTTCTCTCTCTCAATTAAAATCTGCTTATCTGAGAGTCAGGAAGGGTGAGAATCGGGTGAGGCTGAGAAAGGCTGAGAAAGCAGCAGCAGCATACCATGACACCCCAAACCTGGGTGATAACATGGGTCTGTCGGTGTGTGTGTGTGTGTGGAAATACCTCTCCACACACTGACTCAAACCCACAGAGGGGAGGATATGGTTGAGCAGAATCACAGAGAACATATCATAAATCATCAAGCTATGAAATACTTTGCGTGAGCAAACTTACAAGAACTATTTAATCAGATGGAATAGGACATTATTAGAGCTGGAGTTGCTATTCTATTAAAAAAATTACAGTTATTTTGCTCACACAAACGGTTTCTTAGTGTGAGGAACAAATCTGCCAACATGTTGTACACTTCATAGAGGTTTTAATGGAGTTTAATTTCATCATGTTTCATTGGACAGTGATTCAGGGCAAATAAACAAAACTTCCTCTAAACACCCATGCAGGTCAGAGTGTTTAAATCATCCAGTAGGTCAGTATTCACTATATTCAGACCCATGCAGGCCAGAGTGTTAAATCATCCAGTAGGTCAGTTATTCACTATATTCAGACCCATGCAGGCCAGAGTGTTAAATCATCCAGTAGGTCAGTTATTCACTATATTCAGACCCATGCAGGCCAGAGTGGTTAAATCATCCAGTAGGTCAGTAATTCACTATATACAGACCCATGCAGGCCAGAGTGTTAAATCATCCAGTAGGTCAGTTATTCACACTATATTCAGACCATGCAGGCCAGAGTGTTAAATCATCCAGTAGTCAGTTATTCACTATATTCAGACCCATGCAGGCCAGAGTGTTAAATCATCCAGTAGGTCAGTTATTCACTATATTCAGACCCATGCAGGCCAGAGTGTTAAATCATCCAGTAGGTCAGTTATTCACTATATCAGACCCATGCAGGCCAGAGTGTTAAATCATCCAGTATGTCAGTTATTCACTATATTCAGACCCATGCAGGCCAGAGTGTTAAATCATCCAGTAGGTCAGTTATTCACTATATACAGACCCATGCAGGCCAGAGTGTTAAATCATCCAGTAGGGTCAGTTATTCACTATATACAGACCCATGCAGGCCAGGAGTGTTTAAATCATCCAGTATGTCAGTTATTCACTATATTCAGACCCATGCAGGTCAGAGTGTTAAATCATCCAGTCTGTCAGTTATTCACTATATTCAGACCCATGCAGACCAGAGTGTTAAATCATCCAGTAGGTCAGTTATTCACTATATACAGACCCATGCAGGCCAGAGTGTTAAATCATCCAGTATGTCAGTTATTCACTATAATTCAGACCCATGCAGGTCAGAGTGTTAAATCATCCAGTAGGTCAGTTATTCACTATATTCAGTGACTGGGAGTTCAGGTTCTATGTCCCTAGTGGAACCTTATGTCTAATGTAGTGCACAGGGCCCTGTTCAATAATAGTGCACAATCTAGGGACTCAGAAATGGTCTCCAGTCACTTCTGCGTCACAGCCATAACATCCTTGACAGAAACATTTAAATTGTTCCTCTCCGGCTCGTAAAATAAATCCTGCCATATGTCCATAATATCCACACTGGTTTGGTTTATAGAGTCAACAGCAGTCAGTGGTTCAGAGCAAGACAGGAGGGAAGGGAACAGCTGTGGGGTGTGACAGTGTGTATTGACTGGGCCATGTTGGAATCATTTAGTGGAAAGCAAATCAATTAGGAGAGGATTGGTGCAGATTGCCACACAATGTGAAACTAGCTGTGCCTGTGCCAAGATGGTAAAGACTGGAATGGAATGGGATAAGAAATTCAACTGGCTGGCAAGGAACTGAGTGTACTAACATTAGGAACATTGGGAACTTTCCTAATATTGAGTTGCACCACCTTTTGCCCTCAGAACAGCCTCAATTCCTTTGTGTGGTGGACCATTCGTGATACACACGAGAAACTGTTGAGCGTGAAAAATCCAGCAGCGTTGTAGTTCTAGACACACTCAAACCGGTGCGCCTGGCACCTACTACCATACCCTGTTCAAAGGCACTTATTTAGCCTGTCTCCTTCCCTTTATCTACACTGATTGAAGCAACATCAATAAGGGATCATACTGTAGCTTTCACCTGGTCAGTCTATGTCATGGAAAGAGCAGTGTTTCCTAATGTTTTGTACACTTAGTATGTGTATGTAGTATATTTATGGAGGATCTCTCTCTCCCTCTCTCATTTCAAAAGTGATAATGTACACAGACCTAATGCCCATTGTAGACCTACAGTATGTAGGATTATATTTTTTTAAATCTGAAATATGCAGAATTGTTTTTAAAGTTCCAAGTTAACATTAAACAATCTATATGTGTTCGGTTTTAGAAATGCAGAGAGTGTGAGGCAAAACAATTAAGAAAAACGTATGTTTCTGTTCAAATGTCTTCATATCATTTAACGCATGACACCATAACAAATGGATAAACCACATCACCTCTCTCAATAACACGCACTTTTCATTGAAGACATTTATTCAGATAAGCTAGAAACATTGTTTGAATCTATCACATTTATTTATACAAGTGCAAAAACATCTATAAAACCCAAGATAGAGCACAGTGAAACCATCTGTAACAAACACTGACACACATATTTTCCTCATATCTTCATTCCAGGCCAAAACTGCAGCCAAAATACAGAGCAGCCTGGTAGTACCAGGAACTAAGAAAGTCCTGCAGAATTCCTCTAATAAAACACAGACTAGCACGGAGCAGCTACAGGAAATAGGATTTAGGAATACCGCAGTCTAGGATGTCGCTGTGTGTAAAAAAAACTATCTGCAGCATTAAAACAAGTGGTCAAAAACCAGGAGATAAAACCAGGAGATATAAACCAGTAGCTAATGGTTCACAGACAGAGGACTTCCTGCTTCTGAACATCTCAATGTGTGTGAGTGTGTGTTACACATGCAGCAGAACATGGCCACATTCATAAATCATACGCCACTGAAACACATGTACGGCTGTTGTGGCAGTTATAACGCTAAGCTAATTGATGACAAGTGTTGAGCTACTTAAAACAGACTGATATAAAGCTGTTATGTATGTAACACGACCCAGTGTGAACTTGAACACGTACGTCATCCCCTCTAAAATACAAATAGCAGTAGTATTTCCGTGGAGTGTTTTTAAAGGAATGACCCTATATCACAAAGTGGCTGGGAAAACTGTGAAAGTCACCCACCCAGTTAAAGGACATCTCCTAGACATGTTCACCAGCCTTTCTGACACACAACTCACTTGGTTTGAAATCCAATAGCCCCATTTTAGACTGAAATAAAACATTTTTTTTTACAGGATTCTGCTTTAAAAATAGGTTCAAAGATGAAAAGTGAGAGTTTGAACTCCTGTCCTAAGAGTGAAATGTGAGAGCAAAGCATGAGAAGCTAAGGCTCTGCTTGTGCAAGTAGTGACAGGCTATGCTTTAGCCTATTAGGAGTCAATGGAGACCAAAGACAGCGTGAAAAACTCATTATTCCTCCTAATTCAGCAGTCAATCACAGAGCAAACACACACACACACACACACCACACACACACACACAGCCAGTTTCAACACAACACCTGAAAACAAAAAGTTACCTGAATCTCCATGAAAAGTAGGTTAGTGTCGTCTACATAAAAAACACAAATCACAGATGAAGAAAAAAGAAAAGCCACAACTTTATTACTGTTTCCCCCAGCAGTTCTAGCCACCCGTTAGAGGAGAGGAGAGAGAGACATCGAGAGAGAGAGATAGCTGTGGGAGAGTAGCGGCGGCGAGAGAGAGAACAAGAGAGGGAGCGAGGGAGTGTATAGTAAATGAGAGGAACATGTTAGTACACTGCGTCGGAGAGAGTTTAGCTCCCAGCTACGCTCTGATTAATATCATATCTCCCCTCTCTCTCTCGCCTGCCTCTTGACAATCTTGTCACATCTGGCTGACAAATCCTCACAAGCCTCTCGGTGGCAGCGCAGGGCTGGGGTGGAGAGGGGCTCAAGGGGGCTGTAGGAGGGGGGGAAGGCTGGGGCGCAGAGGGGCGGATCACGCCCTGGGACTGGCTGGGGGGGTGCAGGCTGCAGCAGAAGCCCCTCGCTGACGGGACCATCATGAAGCTAATGAAGCTGACTGGGCTGGCAGGCTGCAGCCGCTGCACACACACACAGCAGCCCAGCTCAGAGGAGCCCAGCCCTGCTCTGTTCTGCCCCGGGGCCCTACAGCACTGAGACACACACTCACACCCAGAGAGAGAGAGAGAAAGAAAGAGAGTTAAGGAGAATGGGAACCAAGGGAAGAGAGGGAGAAAAAGGGAAGAGAGGGAGAAAAATAAGAGAGAGAGAAATAGAGGGAAGGAGAGGAAAGTAGAGGAGAGGGAGAGAGAGGAGAGAGAGGAGAGATACGGATAGATACATAGAGAGAAGAGAGAGAGGAGAGAGAGAGGAGGAGAGATACGAGAGATACAGAAGATACCGAGAGTGACAGAGAGATGAGAGAGAGAGAGAGAGAGGAGAGGAGTGAGAGAGAGACAAGAAGGGAGAAAGAGTGAGAATAGGAGACAGAAGAAAGAGAGAGGAAGCGGAGAAACAGAGAGCGTCACAGATGAGAAAGAGACACCAGAAGAAGACAGAGACAGAGAGAAAAGAGACCACACAGAGGAGAAGATGACATCAAGAGAGACAGAGACAGAGAGAAAGGAGACACAAGAAGAGAAGAGAGAGTCACATTATCATCCCACTCAGTTCAGAGGGTGAGGTGGAGCCAGTTCAGAGAGGAGATAGTCAACAGCCAGCTCACTAACAACAGAGCCAGAAATCGGTTTCAATGGTTCCACTGAACATGTCAAGGAAATAAAAGGCATTTTCAAATACCATGGAGAGTAACTTGGTTGGCCTTGTTTTGTAATGATTAGATATGAACTCTGTTTAGAAACTATGTCTGTTTGTCTACATGCCTTATTAATGCACATCCAAACATCTTATTCTGTAGACTGGAAGCATCTACTTGTGTCTACTGGTAGTTGGACAGTATTCAGCAATTTTATTCAATCACATTCATTTGATATTTTTTATGATTTGTTTTACTTTATTTAAACAGGAGTCACCATTGAGACCAGGGTCTCTTTCACAAGGGAGACCTGCATATACAATTCATAAGACACAATCAAATCAAAATCAGATACAATGTCAAAGAAGTCGTTAAAATACTCCACAACACAAATATTCAAGAAAAACAGTTACATTCCACAGTATGAAGGTCCCAAATCAATATTTTCAATGGCCTGAGCGGGCACCAGAACATCCATTGTAATATATTTGGTACTTGGTTCCAGCAATGAGGTGCTTTAAAACTAAAAGCAGATTTACCTAGTTCGGTGGAGACCCGAGGAACCTCAAGCATTAACCAAACCTGTGTCTGGTGTTTTTATACTTTAACCAACAAGTTAGGGTAAGTTGGATGCTTGTGCAGGAAAGCTTGTAAACAAAAGAGAGTAATGACGTGCTCTACGGGACTTTAATGAGCACCAGCCAACCGTTGATACAGGATGCAGTGGCGAGTATTAAAATGTCCCCTGGAATCAAAAATAGTATATGTTTCTATGTCGTGGCTTCAATATCATTTAGAGCAGTGATGTTTTATGAATAACACATTCTTCTAGTGTGGCAACATGTCTAACAGCCAAAGGATTCTCAGAGCTTTTGTGTCCTGAGTGAGTCCTATTATTAAGTTATTTTCCTCGATTTACATCAGATATGACAGGTATAAAACTGTTAAATGAAAGGATGTGCCACTGTAATTGCTATGTAAATGTGGTAGGCACTTAACTGTGTCACTTTACAAGTTGATCTAATACATTTGTCGTATAATTATGCTAGTAACAACTATGTGTTATAACATATTTTATAACAAAAAATGGCTCATGTTCAACAGACAACCGTACCAGTGACAGAAACACGCTGAATTCTGGGTACAACATACATTTGAATATTAAAATTAGCCAATATTAACTTAAATACAATAAACAATATTCAGGCCAAAAAAATGATGTTCATCACAAAGAACTGTGGTAATGATACAATGCTGTTACTGTACAAACCAGTCTTGGATCAGATGGGACATATTGTGTTAAAGAAGTCTATTGGAGAGTTCATTCTCTATCACAAAAACAAGGAGGAAGATAGAAAAACACCAAGCAAGGCCATGTGAGTCGATAACAAAGACGGTATTAAATCTGCCGAGAAGCTTGAAGGACCTCTGTATTTAGTTCTATATTCACCTGAAAGAAGTTAATATAATCAAGATTCCATTAAATACCTGTCACCTAGATTTAAAGGTCAGAACACAACACACATACACACTCTGCAGAACAAGATGTGGTTGTGGTGTGTTGTTCACACCTCCAAACACAGAGAGACAGAGAGAAAGAGAGTGAGTGTTTGCGCCTAACAGCACCACACAGACACTTGTGCTAATTGTTACATTATGGCTGCAACAAAACATTAGGCTGCTCTTAAATTACATTCCACTAGTGAGTGGCCAGAAGCCAGCACACATAGAGACAGAGAGAGGCAGACGGGGCTAAAGCAAGCATGCCTTAGCAGTCTTCTGTACAGGGCTACACAGCAACAGACTGAGCATGCCTTAGCAGTCTTCTGTACAGGGCTACACAGCAACAGACTGAGCATGCCTTAGCAGTCTTCTGTACAGGGCTACACATCAACAGACTGAGCATGCCTTAGCAGTCTTCTGTACAGGGCTACACAGCAACAGACTGAGCATGCCTTAGCAGTCTTCTGTACAGGGCTACACAGCAACAGGCTGAGCATGCCTTGGCAGTCAGTCTTCTATACAGGGCTACACAGCAACAGACTGAGGAGAGAGAGTGCTGGGAAGCACAATAGTAATGAAACAAATGACAGGACCACTAAATAAACCCTCCACTGGGATAGACCAAATTACAAGCAGCACCCAGTTAGAATAGAACAGAATGGAAACTTCTGTATATACCAGCACTAACTTGGAAAGGAAGAGAAGCAACTGTATAAATCAGCAAATCATTCAAATGAAGGAATAGCTTAGACAAACACACAAAGGTCCCGTGTGGCTTAGTTGCGGATTGTGGGTTCGATTCCAATGGGGGACCAGTATGAAACTGTACGAAAATGTATGCACTCACTACTGTAAGTTGGTCTGGGTAAGAGCATCTGCCTAAATACTAAATGTAAATATGAGATTGAAGAGATAGAACCATGTGGATACGAGCCCTGAGTTGCAATATAATAAGAACCAGTGGATACTAGCCCTGAGTTTGAATAGAATCATGTGGATAACGAGCCCTGAGTTGAAATAT
>NW_022265225.1:0-16464 GCF_002021735.2 Oncorhynchus kisutch
GGTACCCCCTGTATATAGCCTCCACATTGACTCTGTACCGGTACCCCCTGTATATAGCCTCCACATTGACTCTGTACCGTACCCTACCCCTGTATATAGCCTCCACATTGACTCTGTACCGGCACCCCCCTGTATATAGCCTCCACATTGACTCTGTACCGGTACCCCCTGTTATATAGCCTCCACATTGACTCTGTACCGGTACCCCCCCTGTATATAGCCTCCACATTGACTCTGTACCGTACCCCCCTGTATATAGCCTCCACATTGACTCTGTACCGGCACCCCCCTGTATAGCCTCCACATTGACTCAGTACCGGCCCCCCCCCCCCGTATATAGCCTCCACATTGACTCAGTACCGATACCCCCCTGTATATAGCCTCCACATTGACTCTGTAACCGTACCCCCCTGTATATAGCCTCCACATTGACTCTGTACCGGTGCCCCTGTATATAGCCTCCACATTGACTCAGTACCGGTGCCCCCCGTATATAGCCTCCACATTGACTCAGTACCGGTGCCCCCCGTATATAGCCTCCACATTGACTCAGTACCGGTACCCCCTGTATATAGCCTCCACATTGACTCAGTACCGGTGCCCCCCTGTATATAGCCTCCACATTGACTCTGTACCGGTGCCCCCCTGTATATAGCCTCCACATTGACTCTGTACCGGTACCCCCTGTATATAGCCTCCACATTGACTCTGTACCGGTACCCCCTGTATATAGCCTCCACATTGACTCTGTACCGGTGCCCCCCCCCGTATATAGCCTCCACATTGACTCTGTACCGGTACCCCCCGCCCCCCCCCGTATATAGCCTCCACATTGACTCAGTACCGGTGCCCCCTGTATATAGCCTCCCTCATTGACTCAGTACCGGTACCCACCCCTGTATATAGCCTCCACATTGACTCTGTACCGGTACCCCACCCCCTGTATATAGCCTCCACATGACTCTGTACCAGCAGCACCCCCCCCTGTATATAGCCTCCACATTGACTCTGTACCGCCCCCCCTGTATATAGCCTCCACATGACTCTGTACCACACCCCCCTGTATATAGCCTCCACATTGACTCAGTACCGGTGCCCCCCCCCGTATATAGCCTCCACATTGACTCTGTACCGCACCCCCCTGTATATAGCCTCCACATTGACTCAGTACCGGTGCCCCCCCCGTATATAGCCTCCACATTGACTCTGTACCAGCACCCCCCTGTATATAGCCCTCCACATTGACTCAGTACCCGGTGCCCCCCCGTATATAGCCTCCACATTGACTCTGTACCACACCCCCCCTGTATATAGCCTCCACATTGACTCAGTACCGGTGCCCCCCCGTATATAGCCTCCACATTGACTCTGTACCAGCACCCCCCTGTATATAGCCTCCACATTGACTCAGTACCGGTACCCCCCCCTGTATATAGCCTCCACATTGACTCTGTACCTAGCCCCTGTATATAGCCTCCACATTGACTCAGTACCGGTACCCCCTGTATATCCTCCACATTGACTCTGTACCAGTAGCCCCTGTATATAGCCTCCACATTGACTCAGTACCGGTGCGCCCCCCCGTATATAGCCTCCACATTGACTCTGTACCAGCACCCCCCCTGTATATAGCCTCCACATTGACTCTGTACCAGTAGCCCCTGTATATAGCCTCCACATTGACTCAGTACCGGTGCCCCCCCGTATATAGCCTCCACATTGACTCTGTACCAGCACCCCCCTGTATATAGCCTCCACATTGACTCTGTACCGGTGCCCCCCGTATATAGCCTCCACATTGACTCTGTACCGGTACCCCCTGTATATAGCCTCCACATTGACTCTGTACCGGTACCCCACCCCTGTATATAGCCTCCACATTGACTCTGTACCGATACCCCCCTGTATATAGCCTCCACATTGACTCTGTACCGGTACCCCTGTATATAGCCTCCACATTGACTCTGTACCGGTACCCCTGTATATAGCCTCCACATTGACTCTGTACCGGTACCCCCCCCTGTATATAGCCTCCACATTGACTCTGTACCGTTACCCCCCTGTATATAGCCTCCACATTGACTCTGTACCGCACCCCCTGTATATAGCCTCCACATTGACTCAGTACCGGTGCCCCCCTGTATATAGCCTCCACATTGACTCAGTACCGATACCCCCTGTATATAGCCTCCACATTGACTCTGTACCGGTACCCCCTGTATATAGCCTCCACATTGACTCTGTACCGGTGCCCTGTATATAGCCTCCACATTGACTCAGTACCGGTGCCCCCCGTATATAGCCTCCACATTGACTCAGTACCGGTGCCCCCCGTATATAGCCTCCACATTGACTCAGTACCGGTACCCCCCCTCCCCCCTACCCCCTGTGTATGCCTCCCCACATTGACTCAGTACCGGTGCCCCCCTGTATATAGCCTCCACATTGACTCTGTACCGGTGCCCCCCCTGTATATAGCCTCCACATTGACTCTGTACCGGTACCCCCCTCCGGCCCGTATATAGCCTCCACATTGACTCTGTACCGGTACCCCCTGTATATAGCCTCCACATTGACTCTGTACCGGTGCCCCCCTGTATATAGCCTCCACATTGACTCTGTACCGGTACCCCCTGTATATAGCCTCCACATTGACTCAGTACCGGTGCCCCCTGTATATAGCCTCCACATTGACTCAGTACCGGTACCCCCCTGTATATAGCCTCCACATTGACTCTGTACCGGTACCCCCCCGTATATAGCCTCCACATTGACTCTGTACCAGCACCCCCCTGTATATAGCCTCCACATTGACTCTGTACCAGCACCCCCCTGTATATAGCCTCCACATTGACTCTGTACCAGCACCCCCCTGTATATAGCCTCCACATTGACTCAGTACCGGTGCCCCCCCGTATATAGCCTCCACATTGACTCTGTACCAGCACCCCCCTGTATATAGCCTCCACATTGACTCAGTACCGGTGCCCCCCCGTATATAGCCTCCACATTGACTCTGTACCAGCACCCCCCTGTATATAGCCTCCACATTGACTCAGTACCGGTGCCCCCCCCTAGTATAGCCTCCACATTGACTCTGTACCAGCACCCCCCTGTATATAGCCTCCACATTGACTCAGTACCGGTGCCCCCCCGTATATAGCCTCCACATTGACTCTGTACCAGCACCCCCCCTGTATATAGCCTCCACATTGACTCAGTACC
Source organism: Oncorhynchus kisutch (assembly GCF_002021735.2). Lineage (NCBI taxonomy): Eukaryota > Metazoa > Chordata > Actinopteri > Salmoniformes > Salmonidae > Oncorhynchus > Oncorhynchus kisutch. Next base: position 3,226 of record NW_022265225.1, read on the forward strand.
GGTACCCCCTGTATATAGCCTCCACATTGACTCTGTACCAGTAGCCCCTGTATATAGCCCCAGCCTCCACATTGACTCAGTACCGGTACCCCTGTATATAGCCTCCACATTGACTCTGTACCAGTAGCCCCTGTATATAGCCTCCACATTGACTCAGTACCGGTGCCCCCCGTATATAGCCTCCACATTGACTCTGTACCAGCACCCCCCTGTATATAGCCTCCACATTGACTCTGTACCAGTAGCCCCTGTATATAGCCTCCACATTGACTCAGTACCGGTGCCCCCCCGATATATAGCTCCACATTGATTCTGTACCAGCACCCCCCTGTATATAGCCTCCACATTGACTCTGTACCGGTGCCCCCCGTATATAGCCTCCACATTGACTCTGTACCAGCACCCCCTGTATATAGCCTCCACATTGACTCAGTACCGGTGCCCCCCCCGTATATAGCCTCCACATTGACTCTGTACCAGCACCCCCCGTATATAGCCTCCACATTGACTCTGTACCAGTAGCCCCTGTATATAGCCTCCACATTGACTCAGTACCGGTGCCCCCCCGTATATAGCCTCCACATTGACTCTGTACCAGCACCCCCCTGTATATAGCCTCCACATTGACTCAGTACCGGTGCCCCCCTGTATATAGCCTCCACATTGACTCAGTACCGGTGCCCCCCGTATATAGCCTCCACATTGACTCTGTACCGGTACCCCCTGTATATAGCCTCCACATTGACTCTGTACCACCGGTACCCCCCCCGTATATAGCCTCCACATTGACTCAGTACCGGTGCCCCCCCTGTATATAGCCTCCACATTGACTCTGTACCGGTACCCCCCCCTGTATATAGCCTCCACATTGACTCTGTACCGGTGCCCCCGTATATAGCCTCCACATTGACTCTGTACCGGTACCCCCCCTGTATATAGCCTCCACATTGACTCTGTACCGGTGCCCCCTGTATATAGCCTCCACATTGACTCTGTACCGGTACCCCCTGTATATAGCCTCCACATTGACTCTGTACCGTGCCCCCCCGTATATAGCCTCCACATTGACTCTGTACCGGTGGCCCCCTGTATATAGCCTCCACATTGACTCTGTACCAGTACCACCACCCCCTGTATATAGCCTCCACATTGACTCTGTACCGGTGCCCCCCGTATATAGCCTCCACATTGACTCTGTACCAGTACCCCCTGTATATAGCCTCCACATTGACTCTGTACCGGTACTCCCCCTGTATATAGCCTCCACATTGACTCTGTACCGGTACCCCCCTGTATATAGCCTCCACATTGACTCTGTACCGGTACCCCCCTGTATATAGCCTCCACATTGACTCTGTACCAGTACCCCCTGTATATAGCCTCCACATTGACTCTGTACCAGTACCCCCCACCCCGTATATAGCCTCCACATTGACTCTGTACCGTACCCCCTGTATATAGCCTCCACATTGACTCTGTACCGGTACCCCCTGTATATAGCCTCCACATTGACTCTGTACCGGTACCCCCTGTATATAGCCTCCACATTGACTCTGTACCAGTACCCCCTGTATATAGCCTCCACATTGACTCTGTACCAGTACCCCCTGTATATAGCCTCCACATTGACTCTGTACCGGTACCCCCTGTATATAGCCTCCACATTGACTCAGTACCGGTACCCCCCCCCCCGTATTAGCCTCCACATTGACTCAGTACCGATAACCCCTGTATATAGCCTCCACATTGACTCTGTACTGGTACCCCTGTATATAGCCTCCACAGTGACTCTGTACTGGTACCCCCTGTATATAGCCTCCACATTGACTCTGTACTGGTACCCCCACCCCCCACCCCCTGTATATAGCCTCCACAGTGACTCTGTACTGGTACCCCACCCCTGTATATAGCCTCCACATTGACTCTGTACCGGTGCCCCCTGTATATAGCCTCCACATTGACTCTGTACCGGTACCCCCCTGTATATAGCCTCCACATTGACTCTGTACCGGTGCCCCCCGTATATAGCCTCCACATTGACTCTGTACCGGTGCCCCTGTATATAGCCTCCACATTGACTCTGTACCAGTACCCCCCCTGTATATAGCCTCCACATTGACTCTGTACCGGTGCCCCCCGTATATAGCCTCCACATTGACTCTGTACCATTACCCCCCCTGTATATAGCCTCCACATTGACTCTGTACCGGTACCCCCGTATATAGCCTCCACATTGACTCTGTACCGGTACCCCCTGTATATAGCCTCCACATTGACTCTGTACCGGTACCCCCCCCTGTATATAGCCTCCACATTGACTCTGTACCAGTACCCCCTGTATATAGCCTCCACATTGACTCTGTACCAGTACCCCCTGTATATAGCCTCCACATTGACTCTGTACCGGTACCCCCTGTATATAGCCTCCACATTGACTCTGTACCGGTACCCCCTGTATATAGCCTCCACATTGACTCTGTACCGGTACCCCCCCTGTATATAGCCTCCACATTGACTCTGTACCAGTACCCCCTGTATATAGCCTCCACATTGACTCTGTACCAGTACCCCCTGTATATAGCCTCCACATTGACTCTGTACCGGTACCCCCTGTATATAGCCTCCACATTGACTCTGTACCAGTACCCCCCCTGTATATAGCCTCCACATTGACTCTGTACCGGTACCCCCTGTATATAGCCTCCACATTGACTCAGTACCGGTACCCCCCTGTGTATATAGCCTCCACATTGACTCTGTACCGGCACCCCCCTGTATATAGCCTCCACATTGACTCTGTACCGGTACCCCCCTGTATATAGCCTCCACATTGACTCAGTACCGGTACCCCCCTGTATATAGCCTCCACATTGACTCTGTACCGGACCACCCCCTGTATATAGCCTCCACATTGACTCTGTACCAGTACCCCCTGTATATAGCCTCCACATTGACTCTGTACCGTGCCCCCCTGTATATAGCCTCCACATTGACTCTGTACCGGTACCCCCTGTATATAGCCTCCACATTGACTCTGTACTAGTACCCCCTGTATATAGCCTCCACATTGACTCTGTACCGGTACCCCACCCCTGTATATAGCCTCCACATTGACTCTGTACCAGTACCCCCTGTATATAGCCTCCACATTGACTCTGTACCAGTACCCCCTGTATATAGCCTCCACATTGACTCTGTACCGGTACCCCCTGTATATAGCCTCCACATTGACTCTGTACCGGTACCCCCCCCCTGTATATAGCCTCCACATTGACTCTGTACCGGTACCCCCCTGTATATAGCCTCCACATTGACTCTGTACCAGTACCCCCTGTATATAGCCTCCACATTGACTCTGTACCAGTACCCCCTGTATATAGCCTCCACATTGACTCTGTACCGGTACCCCCCCTGTATATAGCCTCCACATTGACTCTGTACCAGTACCCCCTGTATATAGCCTCCACATTGACTCTGTACCGGTACCCCCTGTATATAGCCTCCACATTGACTCAGTACCGGTTCCCCCTGTATATAGCCTCCACATTGACTCTGTACCGGCACCCCCTGTATATAGCCTCCACATTGACTCTGTACCGGTACCCCCTGTATATAGCCTCCACATTGACTCTGTACCGGTACCCCCTGTATATAGCCTCCACATGACTCTGTACCGTACCCCCACCTGTATAGACTACACATACCGGTACCCCCCCCCTGTATATATAGCCTCCACATTGACTCTGTACCAGTACCCCCCCTGTATATAGCCTCCACATTGACTCTGTACCGGTGCCCCCCTGTATAGCCTCCACATTGACTCTGTCCGGTACCCCCCCTGTATATAGCCTCCACATTGACTCTGTACTAGTACCCCCTGTATATAGCCTCCACATTGACTCTGTACCGGTACCCCCCCCCTGTAATAGCCTCCACATTGACTCTGTACTAGTACCCCACCCCCTGTATATAGCCTCCACATTGACTCTGTACTAGTACCCCCTGTATATAGCCTCCACATTGACTCTGTACTAGTACCCCCTGTATATAGCCTCCACATTGACTCTGTACCAGTACCCCCTGTATATAGCCTCCACATTGACTCTGTACTAGTACCCCCCTGTATACCTCCACATTGACTCTGTACCAGTACCCCCTGTATATAGCCTCCACATTGACTCTGTACTAGTACCCCGTACCACTGTATATAGCCTCCACATTGACTCTGTACTAGTACCCCCTGTATATAGCCTCCACATTGACTCTGTACTAGTACCCCCTGTATATAGCCTCCACATTGACTCTGTACCAGTACCCCCTGTATATAGCCTCCACATTGACTCTGTACTAGTACCCCCTGTATATAGCCTCCACATTGACTCTGTACTAGTACCCCCTGTATATAGCCTCCACATTGACTCTGTACCAGTAACCCCCTGTATATAGCCTCCACATTGACTCTGTACTAGTACCCCCTGTATATAGCCTCCACATTGACTCTGTACTAGTACCCCCTGTATATAGCCTCCACATTGACTCTGTACCAGTACCCCCTGTATATAGCCTCCACATTGACTCTGTACCAGTACCCCCTGTATATAGCCTCCACATTGACTCTGTACTAGTACCCCCTGTAATATAGCCTCCACATTGACTCTGTACTAGTACCCCCTGTATATAGCCTCCACATTGACTCTGTACTAGTACCCCCTGTATATACGCCTCCACATTGACTCTGTACAGTACCCCCCTGTATATGCCTCCACATTGACTCTGTACCAGTACCCCCCTGGTATTAGCCTCCACATTGACTCTGTACTAGTACCCCCTGTATATGCCTCCACAATTGACTCTGTACCAGTACCTCCCTGTATATAGCCTCCACATTGAACCTGTACTAGTACCGACAAACCCACCAGGCGACCCCCTGTATATAGCCCGCTTTTGTTATTACTGCTGCTGTTTAATTATTTGTTATTCTCTTATCTATTACTTTTATTAGGCAATTTCTTAAAACTGCATTGTTGGTTAAGGCTTGTAAGTAAGCATTTCACTGTAAGCAATTTAATTAAGTAAGCATTTCACCTGTTGATTCGGCGCATGTGACAAATAAAATTTGATTTACTAGACCATAGTATTCGAGAAAATATGAAAAAACGCACCCCTCCGACACTGTACGTTACACCGTGGCGTGTCACGACGTACCATACGGCAAGCATTATGCAACTCATTGTGGCCCGTACCGCGTCTTCCCCATCAGGGGTAGTGCTTCTCCTCGCAGATAAAAAACATACTTAACCAACATACACTTGTAAGAAACCTTAATTATTCATGATTTTCATTTAAACGAGCATTAGTATTAGTATTAGTATGGCTAATATTAAACACATTTTTCATGAGTTGGGTGCTAATAGCAATGTGGTCATCAATAACAAACACTGAATCAATCAATAATGAATTGCATAAGACTTTGATGTGCAGAATCTTAAAAAGAAAACCACTGCGCCATCCTCTGATCTGCATTTAAACAAGCAAACCCGTCACCTGCTGACAGAGCTTTTGTTTTGCCGTGGCCAACCCGATTCACGAGAGCTCTGTGAATAATACATCGCTGTGTTACAATAACATCTGCCAATAATGTATAAGCACACGTAAGAAATGTAGGATATCTATTCAACTTGTTTGCAAAAAACATGCTACTATAACGCAAACTGAGACGCAACATTCCTGCGTGCCCTCTCTTACTGCTCTTGATTGTGCCCAGGTTAATAAAATGAACAGGACTCCCTAAAAGACAGCTTGTAACCAAAACTGCAATAGTTAGGAACTATGTGGAATGTTTTTGGACCATTTTGGTTCCCTGTAAACAAACTACTGACAGGATGCACTGAGCCACCTCCCTCAGGCTCCTCCCTGCATTCACCTCCTCGTTAGCAGCCTGCGCGTGTTCACAGGTGTGGAGGCGCCGTTTCTTGGGCTCTCGTTGGGTCTTTCCCTTCCCAGACATTTTCCTGTCATAATTCAATTATTATATACATTTAAAAAAAGTATGTAACATTTTCAGATAGTTCCCAGGAAATGCACTCACAATGTGGATATGATTTCTGTTGTAATTCAACATGACATTATTGTATATTTCATGGAAAGAGCAGTTGTTCATGTTACACACACTATATGATAGAGTAGAGAGGACAAGAGGTGAGTTGTGTGTTAAATGTTCGATTAAAAAAAATATATTAACATTGTTGCTTTATATAGTAATGTAAAGTATTCATCTTGTGCTGTTGGAGTTATAATATTAACCCTAATCAATCTCATTAACATTGTCCTTCATCTCTCACTTTGAACAGAATCACATCCTTCGACTCTGAAATAAAAGTTCACCTACTTTGTGGAACTCATATATTGAACAATATTTATTTATTAAGACATTATCAATGGTGAGTGTAAAGTGAATTACTTGTGAGTTACCAATAGTTAATTTTTCGCGTCGTCACTGCGAGTCGTCATGACTCCTCAAAAAGCCGTGACAGCCACAGTTAACTTTAGGCACCTCCCTAACTCCCATATTCATATTTGACACCCACCTTCAAATAGGTATGTAATGAGACATAATATAAACTCTTTATAGTGTTTTATTGACATTTTAGAGGTGATAAAAGTGATTTCCTCCCCACACACGACATATCTGCCCCTTTCACTATTTGCTCAGTAGCCTTCGCTTGTGCTTTACAATGGTATTATATTACAGTGACCTGGAAGTAGTACATTTTAATTTTGGTGCTAAAATTAGGTCAAGTGTACGGAACGCTGATATACGGAATACCGTTGGGTAGCAGTACTATACAAATGCATATAAACGTGTGTAGTGCTAATGACGTGCAAACACACACACAGTCTCTCACACACACACTCACCCACTCTGTCCCACTTGTGTTGTACTCACACATTGTACTCATTGTCACTATTTCAGATTTCCAAGAGACACACACACACACACGGACCAAGACGATCAATGCTTAGATTAATAGATATTTCATGCATGTGGGCTGTTCGCTTTTTGGAACCTACCAGTTGGAGGGGAAAAAAGACAGTGACCCAGATTCTGCCCTCATGAATCCCTGAAATTAAGTAATTTATTATTTGTTTCGATCCTGCAAATATTGTCCACTGATGTTGTATGGAGGGCGAGGTTCATGCTCAAAATGATTAATTTAACCCATCAGAGTCTAAACCCTGTCTAACCGAGGGGAGGGGTTCTACTAAGCTATCTGGAATTGTTTTAAGAAAGCTAAATTATCCTTGAATGACTTGACAAAAAAATCTAAAATAAATATTTGATAAACTATTTTGGGCCTGCAATTAACCCATACAAAACGCATTAATAACAGATTCACTACTGGAACAGATAGTCCCCAAAATATATCAAAAATGAAGTTGTTCTGAAGTGTCCATCCTATATCTGGGAGTATAAGAAAGATCAGGATTTTTGTATTTTTTAAAACATGTATTTAACCCCATATTTTTGGCATTAAACAGTCTCCATATATACTTCCATAATATTTTTAACTGGTAAAAGAGACCTTCAGATGATTCTTGTGAGACCTGTGAGCGTCCTTGAGCAAAACATCCGACATGTACAGTACCAGTCAAAAGTTTGGACACACCTACTCATTCAAGAGTTTCTACATTGTAAAATAATAATGAAGACATCAAAAACTATGAAATAACACATAAGGAATCAGTAGTACCTAAAAAAAGTGTTAAACAATCCAATATATTTTATATATTTGAGATTCTTCAAAGTAGCCACACCCTTTGCCTTGATGACAGCTTTGCACACTCTTGGCATTCTCTCAACCAGCTTCATGAGGAAGTCACTGGAATTCACTTCAATTAACAAGGTGTACCTTGTTAATTGAAAGAATCTTCAAATATAAATCTATTTTGATTTGTTTAACACATGGTTGGTTACTTCATGATTCCATATGTTATTTCATAGTTTTTATGTCTTCACTATTATGCTACAATGTAGAAAATAGTACAATAAATTAGGAATGAGTAGGTGTGTCCAAACTTTTTACGGGTACTGTACATGTTCATGAGAGTCTCACTTTTGCCACAGAGGGGTATTAGTGTGTAGCCCAAAACGGTTTGGACACTACAGACCGAAATTTGGCAGATCAACTGTACTTGTGGAGGTCGTAGAGCACAACGGAGAACACCTTCGTGTTCGTCTCATCCTTTCCACAAACAATAGTTGTAGGGCCAACCGTTCAGACACGACAGGTGAGAAGGCCGTTTTTCGGGATGTCTCGTGATCTGACAAGCACCGCTCTAGGCTGGCACCTTTCACTGCAGCCGGAAGTGCGGACATCGACAGATGCGGTTGTATGAGACGTATACAATGCCATAAGATCTCGCTCGCGTTATCTGAATGATATAGATGGGGATTTAGTATTATGCTAATTAGTATACGCGGGGGCACGGACATCAACCTTAGGTTAATCACAGCTGGGCGGCACACTTCGTTCTGCCTGCCTTCCCCAGAAACGTCTGTCGGCCTCAGATCATTGAGTGGGAGAGGCAGCCGGTCTCCTGACTCAGCACTGCTGCAGCGCCACACCTACTATTCTCACCATCTCGTCCCTATTTAACAGTTTGTGTAGTTTACGGTTGTGCCATGGGAACTATGAACGCAACCCAGACTGGTTAGTTAAGACCGAGCTTGACCTGTTAATGTGCCTGGAGCTTTTCATTTGGAATGCAGGATTTTGGTCCCGATTTTTTTATTTCAGGGTCAACGCGCTTCTCCCTCGCGTTAGAGCCGAGTCGCATGGCCAGCATAGCCGATCTTCAAAATCAGATCCGTCAAACACCACCCACCCAATTAGCCTATTCATTAACGGTGGTCATTCATCATTCAGCGGCCGGGTGGGACGGCGCTACCGCGCACTTACATCTGTTTTCATTCGCTGATGCCCGGCTGGTTCGGGAAGGGATGAAGTCCCAGAGGAGCATTGTATTTGAAGTGGTCTCCTTCCAGGCCACTGACGGCCAGGGAACAACGTTCACCTCTTGTGTTAAACATTGTTTGGAGGTGGACGTCATTTGATGGAGCATGGCCCCTCCCTTCTCACCTCCCAGTTCGATAATTCTGAATGTCAAGCTGCCGAGGCAAAACAGTACAGTCAGAGAACACTCCCAGGGCGAACTTCATTAACACTCCTAATTGGTTTAAAGAAGTTAATGTGAGGTTGGTCTGGAGGAGATGAGCGTGTCAAAGGAGCGTATCTTAACCTCTCTAGTGTCCCCGCAACTTTGATTGTCGACTAATGATCGGGACGCAGATCTGCTGCGAAGCACGGCCCATTTTATATGGCTTTGAGATTAAGCCGTTTTTTAATTCATGACAATGAAAAGCGAAGGGGGTGGGATTCTTTCCCTCCCTCCCTCAAGTATTTGGGGGATATTTTCCTGCCACAAACCATTAAAAACAAACAGACAACAACTCCCCATAAAAGAGAGGCAAGGCTTATCACCGCTGCCTCGCCCTGATAAGCCTTACCATTTAAGCTGCCCTTCAGCGGGTTCACTTCAAAACGCCCATGCCTCAGCTAATTAAGTGGACCGAGCGAGTGCCTCATTGCATCTGGTTAGGTGCCTGGCACCCAACCGCATCACTCCTGGGGTCGCGGGGACCGGCTGGTGGACAGGTTCCCCCATTGGCCGCCTGCCCCGCTGTGCACGTGCTCCATTTCCCTTCAGACGCAGGCGCACCAGCTCACCTTGGCAACGACGTCCATTTGTCATGACAGCTGCTGTATCCAGAGGGTTGATGGTCTATTAATAACCAGGCTAATTTTATCAATCATTCATATTTCTATTTCCACATCTAACTTGTCCAATGTTGTTGATTATGAGGTACATAGCCATCGGTGGAATGGATTTGACATGTGCACTGAGTGAACACAGCAGGAAAAAATATTGGGTCTGGGAATACATTACTGTCTGCAAACACACACAGAGGTTGCCATTGTTTTGTGCTGTATTCAACTAAGGCAAAGCCTTGCCAATCTTACCCTGAGTAAAGTTAATACCAACGTCAAGAGGAAACGCTCTGGGACAAAGGAGGGCAGTCGTTCTGCTGGGGAGCTGTAGGTTGCAGTCGGTTGTCACATTGTGCCCTTGACATGGACCGTATCAAAAATGGTTCCTTGCATTTCAGAATAGGCCAAGCCAATACCCCTTCTGTCCCAGCCCCCTTCGGCACTCCAATAAAACATGATTTTAAGCTGTAAGTCACTGTCTGGGTTTTGCTCCTTCCTTGATTGATTGAATTAAGGTCACTCATTTGTAAAGTGCTCTCCTCTTGGTCTAGGTCTTAAATTGAAAGGAAAAAACAAAAACTCACAGACACTCAGCCCTCCATGGAATGAGTTTGAGTGTACATGTATGTGTCACGTGACACTCAGCCAATCTATCGAAGGAGCTGCATTGCTCACTTGGGCCTGAAGGTGGTGCAACAACATAGGCTGTGGCCTTTTACAAGTTGGCTTAGGCTACTTGTTTAAGTAGGACATAAACATGGACTTAATCAGGCAGCGGTTATCGCTTCAGTACCTTTTCTGGTCTTGTCATAGCTAACATTGTCCAATGTCTGGAGATGAAAAAAAGTCAAGCGTGGTCATTTAGTGTAGAGATTCCAGGAATTCGAGACTATTATCAGGCTAGAATGTAGACTAGTCACTTAGGGGTCCCATGGACATGGTTGATAGCAATGTAATTGTCTTAATATACATGGGCCGTTTACCGAGTTGATATGTAGCATTTGCAAATGTCACATTATGGTAGTCCGTTATGTTCAGGCTGGCTAGTTCAGTCGGAGACCTAGCCTTGTCTACTGTCATGTTTTCATATTTCCCTGGCTGCTCAGGTCCTCCTCTCCTCTGTCTGAGAGCCCACTGGCTCTATAATGTTCAGCTCCACTAAACTGATCTGCCATGATTTGCCTCTGGTTTATGCATCAGTGCAGCATCCTCATTTCACATTTCTCCTACAATATTGCAGTATGGAATATGAACTGTGTGTGTGTGTGTGTGTTTTCCTGATTGCTGCATTTGACAACGGAGCCATGGGGAGCTCACCCAAGCACGCGGCAGTCCAGGTTTAATTTCCTCAGTCAGATGAGTGATAGGCAGAACAAATGTACTGTGGCGGGAACCACCATCTCCCTGCCCTTTCTCCTTTCTACCCCTCCACTCTACTCTTCAGACGTCTCTTCTCCCATTCTCTCCTGGTGTTATTCAGACCAAGCCCCAGGTGACTGACTGTGCGCCCAAACGCTGCTGCTCGGCAGCCTTCCATCACCTGCCTGCCCCTTTTGAATGGTTCCGCTTCATCTTTCAGGAAATCGACGACCTGGGACCCGATGTGGGGGACATCAAAATCATCCCGCTGTACTCAACGCTGCTGCCCCAGCATCAGCAGAGGTTCTTTGAGCCGCCCCCACCCACACAAGCCCAACGGAGCTATTGGGAGGAAGGTAAATGCCGCCCAATCACTCCTCAGAAGCACAGAGCATCCCAGCAACTCAATAGCTCCCTTTCAGAGAAGGAGAGAGTGAGAGTTAGAAAGCAAGAGGGCTAAAGAAAGCGAGAAATGGAGAGATGCAGAGAGACTTGACAGGGTATGGAGAGGGTTGGATATGGAGAGGGTTGGGGGGTGGGTATGGAGAGGGTTGGGGGGTGGGTATGGGAGGGTTGGGGGGTGGGTATGGAGAGGGTTGGGGGGTGGGTATGGAGAGGGTTGGGGGTGGATATGGAGACAGTTGAGGGGTGGATATGGAGAGGGTTGGGGGGTGGATATGGAGAGGTTTGGGAGGGGTGGATGGATATGGAGAGGGTGGGGGGTTAGAAAAAGTTGTTGTTTTCCCAGCTTTGGTGCAGGACTGACTCACACACCATATGCTGCTTTTGTCAGCATACGATTCCCTGCTCTAAATTATAACTGGTGTGGATATTACTCATGCCCTTCGCGCATAAGGCACCGGCACCACTGTCTTTTCACCTCTTCCCTCTATTGGTTGGCACAGCCTCTCTCGCGCTTAGTCATCTGGTCTTCTCAGTGCCAGGGTAAGGCAGCATGCTCTACCAGAGCAGGGGGGAAAAATTCATTGCTCAGCTACAATAGATGGGTTAGCGGACAACGTCATGAAAACGATGTGTATCCTTTACTTGTTGTGATTCTGGATGGCCAGATAGCTAGCTAGCAATAATGACAAGAAGCTGCCATGTGGGGAATCATAGGTGACTCGTTTTAGCTAGTTTTTCAAAATCTTCTTCATACCATGTCTGTTTTGAGATGTTTTGACCATCACGTCTATGCTAATATGGCAAAAATATCTACCAATTTACAGTTGAAGTTGGAAGTGTACATACACCTTAGCCAAATACATTTAAACTCAGTTTTTCACAATTCCTGACATTTAATCCGAGTAAATTCCCTGTCTTAGGTCAGTTAGGATCACCACTTTATTGTAAGAATGTGAAATGTCAGAATAATAGGAGAGAGAAGTATTCTTTCATCACATACCCAGTGGGTCAGAAGTTTACTTACACTCAATTAGTATTTGGTAGCATTGCCTTTAAATTGTTTAACTTGGGTCAAACGTTTCGTGTAGCCTTCCACAACCTTCCCACAATAACTCGTGACAAAGCTGGTGTAACAAAGTCAGATTTGTCCTAACCGACTTGCCAAAACTATAGCTTGTTAACAAGAAATTTGTGGAGTGGTTGAAAAACGAGTTTTAATGACTGCAACCTAAGTGTATGTAAACTTCTGACTTCAACTGTATTTGTTTTCAATAAACATTTAGAGACTAAATATATTGACATGTCAACAATGTAAGCCAGCGTTCCCAACTCCGGTCAGCTAGTATCCCCAACAGAACACATTTTTGTTGTAGACACAGAGAAAAAAAAACATGATTCAACTTGTCAAGGGCCTGATGATTAGTTGACAAGTAGAATCAGGTGTGCTTACCTGGTGCCACAATAAAAATATTTACTGTTGGGGGTACTTGAGGACCGGAGTTGGGAAACACTGATTTAAGCCAACCTGGTCGGTTCTGCTCCGTAGTTGCACAGCGCGCGTTTTATTGCTAAACAACCACCTGTCTATAGAATGTGTGAACATTCCTCTCCTCTTGTTCCTTTGTCCTGAACTGGTCCCACACAG
>NW_022265226.1:0-16595 GCF_002021735.2 Oncorhynchus kisutch
GCATGTGTTTTAAGGTCCCCAAAGAGCTCTCCTTTAAAACACCAAGGAGCACATCAGGGGACGCCAAACCATTGATTCCCTGCCAGACATCTCGGCTCACTCCACAATCAATGACATGCTCGCAATCGAATGCCCTTCGCAATAGGAGCATTAAAGGCCATTTAGGAGACAATAGCACAGAAAGCAGTGCGCACCGCTCCACCGACAGTCGAACGGTGAGGTTTTGAGCGAGTCGCAGCAAAATGCACGGGGCTTCTGCAGCCCACATGACTTTTTCTGAACGGACACAAGTCTGCTCGCTGGGCCGTTCGCTTTGGGCCAAAACACGGCTCCGTCGGTGACTTTTGGCCCGATATTGGCGACCAGAAAACACAAGTGAAAGAGCATTTGGCCAGCCCGGAGAAGCCGAGCTGGGTGGCTTGAGTCTACATGTTTCATGTCGCGTTTAAGGCCAGCCCCCTGCACGGTGTAGAGCTTCAATAGCGCAGAGCAGCGTCTACAGCAAAGTACTCCTCCTCACAGACTACCGTAGTGTTGTAAGTGTGTGTGTTTACCGGACCGAACGACAGACATGGCAGAAGTCGCACCAGCACCCGCCGCCGCCGCGCCGGCCAAGGCACCCAAGAAGAAGGCAGCAGCCAAGCCCAAGAAAGCGGGACCCAGCGTAGGCGAGCTCATCGTCAAGGCGGTGTCCGCCTCCAAGGAGAGGAGCGGCGTGTCCCTGGCCGCGCTCAAGAAGTCTCTGGCGGCAGGCGGCTACGACGTGGAGAAGAACAACTCCCGTGTCAAGATCGCCGTCAAGAGCCTCGTCACCAAGGGCACCCTGGTCCAGACCAAGGGCACCGGTGCCTCCGGCTCCTTCAAGCTCAACAAGAAGGCCGTCGAGGCAAAGAAGCCCGCCAAGAAAGCCGCAGCCCCAAAGCTAAGAAGGTGGCCTCCAAGAAGCCCGCCGCCGCCAAGAAGCCCAAGAAGGTAGCAGCCAAGAAGGCCGTGGCCGCAAAGAAGTCCCCCAAGAAGGCCAAGAAGCCCGCTACACCCAAAAAGGCCGCCAAGAGCCCAAAGAAGGTGAAGAAGCCCGCCGCAGCGGCCAAGAAAGCGGCCAAGAGCCCCAAGAAGGCTACCAAGGCAGTGAAGCCCAAAGCCGCCAAGCCCAAGGCAGCCAAGGCCAAGAAGGCAGCCCCCAAGAAGAAGTAAACCTATTCCAAACAGTGTTCTTTCTACTCGACACATGTTGTTACCACAAAAGGCTCTTTTAAGAGCCACCCACCTCTTTCCATAAAAGCGCATGTCATTCCATGTACGTCCTACTACCTACCTACCTACCTACCTACCTACCTACCTACCTACCTGTGGTGCAAAAGATAGGAAATGAATGACTTTTACGCACCACATGTTCGAGTGGCTAAATGGCTTTACATTTGTCACTCAAGAGTGCAGCACCCTCACCAGTCAACATTGGTGTGATATGTGTTAGAATTCGCATGTCACATTGATCCTGATAATAAGAGGAATACATACTATAGTGTGTTGGACAGCAGCCATTTGTATTATGAGCCACTCTCGAATTGATTGATACATGTTTCAGTGATTTGAGTTGTCACTTTGGCGCTCCCGCCAATGAGAAAAAGTAACAAAAGTCGGAGGGAAACAGAGTAGCCTAGCCCTTGTCACTCTGCTGCCTGCGGGCGGGCGGGCGGGCTTAGGGCTGACTGTCTGTCTCTCCTCACTCCAATTGGATAAGGGCACACCGGTCCAGTGGCCTATCGATGCCTCTTGTGGCGAGGTATAAGTAAGGCTCTCGAGGTGGCCAGCGCCTCATTGAGACTTTCTGTGACATACTGAAGCTACCAATATGAGCGGAAGAGGCAAAACCGGAGGCAAGGCCAGGGCGAAGGCAAAGACACGTTCATCCCGTGCCGGGCTCCAGTTCCCCGTGGGCCGTGTGCACAGGCTGCTGCGCAAAGGCAACTACGCCGAGCGTGTGGGCGCTGGCGCACCAGTCTACCTGGCCGCAGTGCTCGAGTACCTGACTGCTGAGATCCTGGAGTTGGCCGGAAACGCTGCCCGTGACAACAAGAAGACTCGTATCATCCCCCGTCACCTGCAGCTGGCAGTCCGTAACGACGAGGAGCTGAACAAACTGCTTGGCGGCGTGACCATCGCTCAGGGTGGTGTTCTGCCCAACATCCAGGCAGTGCTGCTCCCCAAGAAGACTGAGAAGGCCGTCAAAGCCAAGTAAAATCGCTGGTGCGGCTGCAACTTGACTACTCAACCCCCAAAGGCTCTTTTAAGAGCCAACCACCTAGCTCAGCAAAAGCGCAAAGTGTCCTTTGTATGCCTGGCCAACTATTTGGCGCGTTTGTTAGATACACACATAAACACGGCACAGTATCAAGTGCCCACATGAGGCCTAAAATGAAGAATAACAAGTACTAGGCTAGAATGAGAGAGCATTATTGCGCGTAAAGAGTAACGTTGCTCGCGGCCCTAACAAAAGACCCAAGCGGGCCTCGGCGAGGGAGGGGGTTGCATTTTGGGGCGGCACGGAGAGGCCGAGCCTCCCGTCCAATGGGCGGCGGAGGAGGCCTCCGCAACGGGCCAATCAGGGCGGTGCGGAGATGGTGACCAATCAGCAGACGCCGCTGCCGGCTTTATAAACTTCACATAGGCATTTGGAGTCTATACTCCGACTGTGAAAGAAGGAAGCTAGCTAGCGCCATGGCCAGAACCAAGAAAACCGCTCGCAAATCCACCGGTGGCAAAGCACCCAGGAAGCAGCTCGCCACCAAGGCTGCGCGCAAGAGCGCCCCGGCCACCGGCGGCGTGAAGAAGCCTCACCGTTACAGGCCCGGCACCGTGGCTCTTAGAGAGATCCGTCGTTACCAGAAGTCCACTGAGCTGCTGATCCGCAAACTGCCTTTCCAGCGCCTGGTGCGAGAAATTGCCCAGGACTTTAAGACCGACCTGCGCTTCCAGAGTTCCGCAGTGATGGCCCTGCAGGAAGCAAGCGAGGCTTACCTGGTCGGCCTGTTCGAGGACACCAACCTGTGCGCCATCCACGCCAAGAGGGTGACCATCATGCCCAAGGACATCCAGCTGGCCCGTCGTATTCGCGGAGAGCGCGCATAAACGATGACATGATCTCCAAAATCCCCCAAAGGCTCTTTTAAGAGCCACCTCCATATTTCAGTCAAAAAGGCACAATTGTTCCATTTGTACACGCCCCTTTCCCACAGTGTTCCCTGCTCTCGAGTCCCTACAGACCGTGGTTCGATTCCAGGCTGTATCACCACCGGCCGTGATTGTAAATAAGAGTTTGTTCTTAACTGACTTGAGTCGTTTCAATAACGCTCTCTATATGTGATTAGATGTATGCCTAGAGTAGAAGAGGGGAAAAATACAGTAGCAGTAATGAGTGATAGTAATGATATAGGGCAAAAAGTGGCGAAAATGGTCACTATGTAGCTAAGAACAACTGACTTTGAAAGGTTGAGAGGGGTTGAGAGGGGAAAAGTTTTACCGTGGAGCACGGACGCCATCTAGTGGTTAAACGCGGGTACTGTCAGCGTGTGAACACGTCATAGTTGCTCCCTATTGGTATTTGATCTTCAGGCCAGTGTTTCCCAAACTCGGTCCTCGGGTCCCCAAGTGGGGCACGTTGTGTTTTTTCGAATCCAATTGCTCTTGGAATGTAACATGCTAGAGTATGTCTTTTCCTTTGTGAAAATGGCCATTCAATCATTTCTGGGCCATGTGACATTCCTCGATGGTCCAAAAAATCCATGTTTTGATCCGATCATTACAACGTTAGCTGTGTGCACCCCATAATTCATGCGACTGACTAAGCTATTGAAAGTCAAATGATATATCTCTGTCCAGCGCAAGTGAAAGGTGGTCGAAAAAAAGTGGTACCAACGTTTTGGTTGAAGGTACAGGAAATGTTGTAGGCCACCCAATTAGACGTGATATTATTAAGGCGCCCTTTTGTGCTTGTTTGTGTGAGTGCATAGGTAAGTTGTTTCGATATGGTGGAATAAATGGAGAAATGAAAGGAATGTATTTAGTGGGATGAATTCAGTGTGCGATTGAATATTCCAATGCCATACCCATTGTTAGTCCTTTAGACTAGATCCGAGATCCCTTAAGAGAATGAAGAGAAAAGGTATCAGGACGGCAGGAATCAATAGATGTAATCATCAAGGGCTTGCAAAAGAGCTGTTACGAAACAGGACACAAGCAGCCGGGATGATTGCCCTATTAGTAGTTGACCAATTACAAAATAGCAATCAGCAATGCGGGCAGGTACGTGTTGATTGCTGTATTGGCTTCGTAAATAGGCTTCATAAGGAACAAAATGGCTCAGCATCTGGAGCTTTTTTTTTGGAGCTACCTACACCAGTAGGAGAGCTTACAGATAAAGAGTGCACTAGGCTAGAGAGAAAAGTAGCATTCCGTTTTTCATAAAGTAGGTCAATGTAACTTACCCTCTTTTGATACTTGAGAAACATACATTCACATGATGTCCAAATCTGCAAGAGACAAACCAGCAGAAAATCAGCAGGTGAACAAAAGGGTTAAGTGAATATGATTTAAGAGCAGTCAAATGAAGTAATAGTGACATAGATTGTAAGAACTGAAATCTACCATGTGAACATTGCATTGTGGCTTTAGAAGAGCATGTATTTGTAGATGAATGACAGATTAGGTTTGGTGACAAAGTAACTGTATAATTTGAGGTACTCTACATGAGCATGTGTTTGCCTATTTGATGATCTGTTGGTAGTTAATGTTTGATTTTGACCACGTACTTGTTGTGACAATTGCATCAGGTTGAGGGAGAAATGCTCTGTGTGGCCATTGTGAGTGGCACTTCTGATCCAGCAGGTGGTGTTAAGATCCCTCCCTATGTGGCTTGAATGATGAGCCAGTGTTGGCTAAATGACTTGTGGTCCAGTGGGTGGCGGTGAAATGCCTCCCTATCTATATGACTTGACCTATTCCTTTGACATTGTTCACTTGGAGATGATTCCGGTCTTCTTCGTGTCCTCTTCATGAGCACTTCTGCATGTCTTCCTTCCTGTCTTGCCATGTGTGTTTTTGTTAGATATCACTGGGCACATTCCTAACGTGGAGGTCGTTTGCATAGCTCATGTCATGTGGATATATAAAGTATTGTATTGTAAGGTATGTTAGTCTACGGACTGTCTGACATTGCTCGTCCATATATTGATGTATTCCAATTCCATTTGGGTGTATTGTGTGGAATGTTGGAACATGGTTCGATCTTACTTGTTAGACTTGACTGTGCTGTTGGAGCTAGTAACACAAGCATTTCTGCTAAACAGGTGTATGTATATCTCTCTAGTCACCCCCAAAACCAAATCTTTCTTTGGCCGCCTCTCCTTCCTTCCAGTTCTCTGCTGCCAATGACTGGAAGGAAGTAGAAAAATCTGTGAAACTGGAAACACTTATCTCCCTCACTAGCTTTAAGCACCAACTGTCAGAGCAGCTCACAGATTACTGCACCTGTACATAGCCCACCTATAATTTAGGCCAAACAACTACCTCTTTCCCTACTGTATTTAATGAATGAATTAATTTAGCTCCTTTGCACCCCATTATTTTTATTGCTACTTTGGACATTTGTTCCATCTGCAAATCTACCATTCCAGTGTTTGACTTGCTATATTGTATTTACTTTGCCACCATGGCCTTTTTTTGACCTTTACCTCCCTTATCTCACCTCATTTGCTCACATGGTATATAGACTTGTTTATACTGTATTATTGACTGTATGTTTGTTTTACTCCATGTGTAAGTCTGTGTCGTTGTATGTGTCAAACTGCTTTGCTTTATCTTGGCTAGGTCGCAATTGTAAATGAGAAGTTGTTCTCAACTTGCCTACCTGGTTAAATAAAGGTGAAATAAAAAAATAAATAAAAAAATGTGTCTATTTGATTAGGATTAGGACTTTTCCTCTATGTGTCGCACTTCCATTTCCACTGTCATTTATGCTGCAGGCTAATTACTACCAATGTCATTGTGGTCCAAGTTCAACTCCTAGCCTATAGGGTGTGGTAACAGGCCCTCTGTTATTTGTTGTTGTACTCTGCATGTGAAGTATCTGCACTGTAGCCTATAGAGGAACTAAGCCCTTGATAATAGGGGAACGCAAGCAGTTGAAGGGAACAAGTGGCAGAGTCTAACCTGCTGTTGAACACAAACTCCCAGTCCTATGATGTTGCTCTGTGAAGGAGGTTAGCTTTTCAGCATTCAATTCATGGCAGCCTTCTTCTCCCTGGTTGATTTGTGAATGTGAGTGATTCGAGAATGTTTGGCTTTGGTATCCAAGGTGTTTGAGATTGTTGAGGACCAGTGTTCCGAGGGGCTGACTGTGACATCATAAAGCGGAATGTAGTTAGTGTGCTGTTTGAGGGATTCCAATTCAGTCCGTTGCGGCCTTCCAGGCAGCGCAGTTGTGCTTCAAGTGTGCTCTCTGTGTGATGACTTGTTGTGCGCCTACACGGACGGAGTACAGCTACGAACGGAGGTGACATTTGGGGTAAGCCTAAGCCTTTTCGTAACCTTAACCTATTTCTTCTAACTTGCTATGCTTTGTGCTTTGATGACACTAGCTGCATCTGTGGGAGAAAATCATATACATGATTATAGTAATACAAGAAAAGATACATGTATGGGTTAATTTCCTGTTCTGGTAAAATGCATTGTCTATTGTATAGGACAGAAAGCAGAGAAAGACCATGGGAGTATGGAATAGCCGGGAACACTAAAGGAATGCAGACACATAGACGCCTAGAAATGACTGGATATACAAAGGTCAGAGTGATATATGAAGGAGGGTGTCAGCTAAATGACCCCAGATGAATTACAAATGTCAGTTACATCGTAGGGGAGACACAAGTCTGTTTAATCTTATACAAACATATGAAGAGAAGGCGACCAGAACAGCTAGTCACAGGAAAGAGGGATGTATATTATCTTTAGGTCAAAAGAAGGGTCTTGTCATTATTTTTAATCTGACCGAAAGCAGATGTGGGCGTTACTGGGCTGAACAAGCAGGATGCACGAAGTAGGATGGATTCATGGATTGTGTGTATAAAAAGTCAGAGCGAGAGCTCTGGAGGGTGTGGGTCCCGCGGGGCTCTCCGGCTTATGATATGGGTGTATTAAAAGTCTATCATTGAATTCAAAGTTCTTGGACGTGTCATTTTTTAACCGATTTTCCACTACACATCCCAGCTAGTTGAACGCTTGTCAGTCGTTCTCGGCAGCCACTAAGTACAGGTAAGAGACAATTATGGCAACAATAAGTTGTAAGATGAAACCTAGTCACATCTGAGATGTGAATCAACTGCACCGATTGATAAATCGCCAGTATGTGTCCTTGGGCCTCATTTGTCCCCTTTGAAATGACCTGTTGAGATCATTCGATGCAACATCTGAGGCTATCTGGCCTATAAGAAGAAATGAAACATGCGCCTATGGGTGGGTGTCTGAGGAATGTTTTACAGCGTTTCAGCTTGCAGAGGTGTCACCACCCTTCCCATGGCCACCTGGATCCTGTCTTGGGAAGAAAAAGAAGAATGATGTTATTACATGGCCTTAAAGAGCTACATGACTGCTGAGGTGACATTACGGACCCCTTAGGATTTGTGGCGTTCCTTGTGTATTTGTTTCCCGTATATGTTCCACTTCGTTTCTCCTTTGTACTTGTGACACTATTTGAGGTTTTAACGCCTATCTCTATTAGGTGTGACTGGCAACTGCAGTGGGTTGAATCCTACTAGTTCAGTGTTTCCCAACTCCAGGCAGGGGTAGAGTAGCCATTTTTGTTGTAGCGCTGGAGAGGCACAGCTGATTGAAAGAGTTGAATCAGGTGCAACAACAACAACAACAACAACAAGAAGAACAACACCAATCAATGTGAAGAGTGGGACACAGATTAGTAGTGGATCCCCCAGTTGTCACAGTTGGGCCTTGTGTTCAACATAGCTCAGTATTTGAGTGTGTTTCCCGCGCATGTAAGTAGCTTTCATTTCTTCTTCCTCCATAGTTCCCTAGAACGAACGCCCTCCCCTTTGCAGCAGAGGCCAGGCAAAAGCGCGCGCTTTCTGTGCCACTGGCTTCAATCAGGTACACCAAACGCAGATAATAAGAGCACCAAGCCCCAAAAATTGCGTCATTCATTCACTTGAACTCAGCTAGCGAACACACGATGTCTGGAAGAGGTAAAGGCGGCAAGGGACTCGGAAAAGGAGGCGCCAAGCGTCACCGTAAGGTTCTCCGCGATAACATCCAGGGAATCACCAAGCCCGCCATTCGCCGTCTGGCTCGCCGTGGCGGCGTGAAGCGTATCTCCGGCCTGATCTACGAGGAGACCCGCGGTGTCCTGAAGGTGTTCCTTGAGAACGTGATCCGTGACGCCGTCACCTACACCGAGCACGCCAAGAGGAAGACCGTTACGGCCATGGACGTGGTCTACGCTCTGAAACGCCAGGGACGCACCCTGTACGGTTTCGGCGGTTAAACGCACTCTTTTCGGAACGTCAACATCCCGACTTGAACCCAAAGGCTCTTTTAAGAGCCACCCACATCCGCTTCAAAAGGGCCAAATCCATTGTAGGAAACCATGAGCCACTCTTGAGTGGACAGGGAGGGAGTGTTAAATGACAGGAGGCTATGTTCAGTACAGTCGTATTAAACCACGAGCCACTCTGAGTGGACGGGGAGGGAGTGTTCATGACAGGAGGCTATGTTCAGTGCAGGCTTTGCGTACAGTCGTATTACGAGACACCTGAAATAAAGGCACCACGCCTGGGAAATCCCCACCAAGTCCAAAAAGGGGTGCCTTATGTCTGGCCATTGCATGGATCTTTTTTTGAAACACACCATTCCCCACCAGTGACAGAGCATAGGCTATGGAATAAGGGGGGGGGGGGGGGACAGGTCTTTGTTAGGGAAGCAAGCCTCTGAGTGGAAGGCTCTTATGCGCGCTCAGCTCCACTGGGCAAATGGCAGGGGCGCCTATGAGAAAGCAGGGGTGTGTCCACGGCCGGCGAATAGCTTAGCTTCGTCTTCATAAGACGGAAAGGGCTCTCCACCCCCTCATTCGTTTGTGAGAAGCAACGAGACATCCAGCATCATGCCCGAGCCAGCAAAGTCCGCGCCCAAGAAGGGCTCCAAGAAAGCCGTCACCAAGACCGCAGGGAAAGGCGGCAAGAAACGCCGAAAGTCGAGGAAGGAGAGCTACGCCATTTACGGTACAAGTCCTGAGGTCACCCGATACCGGCATCTCCTCCAAGGCCATGGGAATCATGAACTCGTTCGTGAACGACATCTTCGAGCGTATCGCCGGAGAGTCGTCTCGCCTGGCCCACTACAACAAGCGTTCCACCATCACCTCCAGGGAGATCCAGACCGCAGTGCGCCTGCTGCTCCCCGGAGAGCTGGCCAAGCACGCAGTGTCCGAGGGCACCAAGGCCGTGACCAAGTACACCAGCTCCAAATAAACAGCGCATTTGGAGTGCTGTAGTAACCCAAAGGCTCTTTTAAGAGCCACCCACCCTGTCAGTGAAAAAAGCAAATCCATGTGTGTGTGTGTGTGTGTGTGTGGAGGACATGTGTCCAATTGTGGGGAGGGGGGGGGATAAAGGATGCTGACATGAACAGGGTAGGAATGTGTGCATGCCAGTAGAACACAGTGAGGGGGAGTCCAATGACTGGAGCCTGTATCACTTTAGGCCGTAGCAGGGACCCTCTGCACACATGAAGAACAGTCACCGATTGAAACTAGCCGTTCCACCTGTACAAGAGGGGGGGGAGGAGGAGGAGAAGAAGAGCCTCCAAATCTCTCTCTCTCGGCCTATATCAGGGCGAACAAGCACATGGGGTGCCAGCCTCCATAGCGCCGGCCGCACTGCCAGACACCAAGACCCACAGACACAAAGACCGGCACGAGTCACGCTGCGGAGTCAAGCGAGGAAGGACTGCGAGAGAGAAGGGCACAAAAGCCTATCTCGGCCTGTTCACAGACAGACGAGCTGAGTGAGCTCAACTACTCTGGCCCTCACCTCATCTGCTTTTGAAAGAGACACACAGAGAGAGAGACCACCTAGCAGAAGAAAAAAACACACACTGTGCACAAAGAGCAGGCTCCAAATCCAACTAAAGGACTAATAAAACATCACACACAGTGTATTATTTCCTGTGCCTCCTGGACACATGACGAATACAAGGTGAAACTAGTCTCAGCCAGGCCTCACAAGTGCATGTGTTTTAAGGTCCCCAAAAGAGCTCTCCTTTAAAACACCAAGGAGCACATCAGGGGACGCCAAACCATTTGATTCCCTTGCCAGACATCTCGGCTCACTCCACAATCAATGGTGCTCGCAATCGGATGCACTTTTAGGCCATTTAGGAGACAAATAGCACAGGAAAAGCAGTGCGCACCGCTCCACCCGACAGTCGAACGGTGAGGTTTTGAGCGAGTCGCAGCAAAATGCACGGGGCTTCTGCAGCCCACATGACTTTATTCTGAACGGACACAAGTCTGCTCGCTGGGCCGTTCGCTTTTGGGCCAAAAACACGTCTCCGTCGGTGACTTTTGGCCCGATATTGGCGACCAGAAAACACAAGTGAAAGAGCATTTGGCCAGCCCGGAGAAGCCGAGCTGGGTGGCGTTTAAGGCCAGCCCCCTGCACGGTGTAGAGCTTCAATAGCGCAGAGCAGCGTCTACAGCAAAGTACTCCTCCTCACAGACTACCGTAGTGTTGTAAGTGTGTGTGTTTACCGGACCGAACGACAGACATGGCAGAAGTCGCACCAGCACCCGCCGCAGCCGCGCCGGCCAAGGCACCCAAGAAGAAGGCAGCAGCCAAGCCCAAGAAAGCGGGACCCAGCGTAGGCGAGCTCATCGTCAAGGCGGTGTCCGCTTCCAAGGAGAGGAGCGGCGTGTCCCTGGCCGCGCTCAAGAAGTCTCTGGCGGCAGGCGGCTACGACGTGGAGAAGAACAACTCCCGTGTCAAGACATAGATTGTAAGAACTGAAATCTACCATGTGAACATTGCATTGTGGCTTTAGAAGAGCATGTATTTGTAGATGAATGACAGATTAGGTTTGGTGACAAAGTAACTGTATAATTTGAGGTACTCTACATGAGCATGTGTTTGCCTATTTGATGATCTGTTGGTAGTTAATGTTTGATTTTGACCACGTACTTGTTGTGACAATTGCATCAGGTTGAGGGAGAAATGCTCTGTGTGGCCATTGTGAGTGGCACTTCTGATCCAGCAGGTGGTGTTAAGATCCCTCCCTATGTGGCTTGAATGATGAGCCAGTGTTGGCTAAATGACTTGTGGTCCAGTGGGTGGCGGTGAAATGCCTCCCTATCTATATGACTTGACCTATTCCTTTGACATTGTTCACTTGGAGATGATTCCGGTCTTCTTCGTGTCCTCTTCATGAGCACTTCTGCATGTCTTCCTTCCTGTCTTGCCATGTGTGTTTTTGTTAGATATCACTGGGCACATTCCTAACGTGGAGGTCGTTTGCATAGCTCATGTCATGTGGATATATAAAGTATTGTATTGTAAGGTATGTTAGTCTACGGACTGTCTGACATGGCTCGTCCATATATTGATGTATTCCAATTCCATTTGGGTGTATTGTGTGGAATGTTGGAACATGGTTCGATCTTACTTGTTATACTTGACTGTGCTGTTGGAGCTAGTAACACAAGCATTTCTGCTAAACAGGTGTATGTATATCTCTCTAGTCACCCCCAAAACCAAATCTTTCTTTGGCCGCCTCTCCTTCCTTCCAGTTCTCTGCTGCCAATGACTGGAAGGAAGTAGAAAAATCTGTGAAACTGGAAACACTTATCTCCCTCACTAGCTTTAAGCACCAACTGTCAGAGCAGCTCACAGATTACTGCACCTGTACATAGCCCACCTATAATTTAGGCCAAACAACTACCTCTTTCCCTACTGTATTTAATGAATGAATTAATTTAGCTCCTTTGCACCCCATTATTTTTATTGCTACTTTGGACATTTGTTCCATTTGCAAATCTACCATTCCAGTGTTTGACTTGCTATATTGTATTTACTTTGCCACCATGGCCTTTTTTTGACCTTTACCTCCCTTATCTCACCTCATTTGCTCACATGGTATATAGACTTGTTTATACTGTATTATTGACTGTATGTTTGTTTTACTCCATGTGTAAGTCTGTGTCGTTGTATGTGTCAAACTGCTTTGCTTTATCTTGGCTAGGTCGCAATTGTAAATGAGAAGTTGTTCTCAACTTGCCTACCTGGTTAAATAAAGGTGAAATAAAAAAATAAATAAAAAAATGTGTCTATTTGATTAGGATTAGGACTTTTCCTCTATGTGTCGCACTTCCATTTCCACTGTCATTTATGCTGCAGGCTAATTACTACCAATGTCATTGTGGTCCAAGTTCAACTCCTAGCCTATAGGGTGTGGTAACAGGCCCTCTGTTATTTGTTGTTGTACTCTGCATGTGAAGTATCTGCACTGTAGCCTATAGAGGAACTAAGCCCTTGATAATAGGGGAACGCAAGCAGTTGAAGGGAACAAGTGGCAGAGTCTAACCTGCTGTTGAACACAAACTCCCAGTCCTATGATGTTGCTCTGTGAAGGAGGTTAGCTTTTCAGCATTCAATTCATGGCAGCCTTCTTCTCCCTGGTTGATTTGTGAATGTGAGTGATTCGAGAATGTTTGGCTTTGGTATCCAAGGTGTTTGAGATTGTTGAGGACCAGTGTTCCGAGGGGCTGACTGTGACATCATAAAGCGGAATGTAGTTAGTGTGCTGTTTGAGGGATTCCAATTCAGTCCGTTGCGGCCTTCCAGGCAGCGCAGTTGTGCTTCAAGTGTGCTCTCTGTGTGATGACTTGTTGTGCGCCTACACGGACGGAGTACAGCTACGAACGGAGGTGACATTTGGGGTAAGCCTAAGCCTTTTCGTAACCTTAACCTATTTCTTCTAACTTGCTATGCTTTGTGCTTTGATGACACTAGCTGCATCCCAGCTAGTTGAACGCTTGTTCAGAGCCACCTCCATATTTCAGTCAAAAAGGCACAATTGTTCCATTTGTACACGCCCCTTTCCCACAGTGTTCCCTGCTCTCGAGTCCCTACAGACCGTGGTTCGATTCCAGGCTGTATCACCACCGGCCGTGATTGTAAATAAGAGTTTGTTCTTAACTGACTTGAGTCGTTTCAATAACGCTCTCTATATGTGATTAGATGTATGCCTAGAGTAGAAGAGGGGAAAAATACAGTAGCAGTAATGAGTGATAGTAATGATATAGGGCAAAAAGTGGCGAAAATGGTCACTATGTAGCTAAGAACAACTGACTTTGAAAGGTTGAGAGGGGTTGAGAGGGGAAAAGTTTTACCGTGGAGCACGGAGGCCCATCTAGTGGTTAAACGCGGGTACTGTCAGCGTGTGAGCACGTCATAGTTGCTCCCTATTGGTATTTGATCTTCAGGCCAGTGTTTCCCAAACTCGGTCCTCGGGTCCCCAAGTGGGGCACGTTGTGTTTTTTCGAATCCAATTGCTCTTGGAATGTAACATGCTAGAGTATGTCTTTTCCTTTGTGAAAATGGCCATTCAATCATTTCTGGGCCATGTGACATTCCTCGATGGTCCAAAAAATCCATGTTTTGATCCGATCATTACAACGTTAGCTGTGTGCACCCCATAATTCATGCGACTGACTAAGCTATTGAAAGTCAAATGATATATCTCTGTCCAGCGCAAGTGAAAGGTGGTCGAAAAAAAGTGGTACCAACGTTTTGGTTGAAGGTACAGGAAATGTTGTAGGCCACCCAATTAGACGTGATATTATTAAGTCGCCCTTTTGTGCTTGTTTGTGTGAGTGCATAGGTAAGTTGTTTCGATATGGTGGAATAAATGGAGAAATGAAAGGAATGTATTTAGTGGGATGAATTCAGTGTGCGATTGAATATTCCAATGCCATACCCATTGTTAGTCCTTTAGACTAGATCCGAGATCCCTTAAGAGAATGAAGAGAAAAGGTATCAGGACGGCAGGAATCAATAGATGTAATCATCAAGGGCTTGCAAAAGAGCTGTTACGAAACAGGACACAAGCAGCCGGGATGATTGCCCTATTAGTAGTTGACCAATTACAAAATAGCAATCAGCAATGCGGGCAGGTACGTGTTGATTGCTGTATTGGCTTCGTAAATAGGCTTCATAAGGAACTAAATGGCTCAGCACATGACACCTTCACAGTGGAGAATATTTGATACTACTGACTTCCGTTGAGTCGAGTCGTGTGTCCTTGACGTGATTTGAAGTCGACTTCTGATGTGGGATTTAGTTCATTTTTAAAAGAAGATTTGCTGAGGAATCGAAATGATAAGACAAAGTAAAGGCCCTAAATACAGGCTGCCAGTTAAATGCAGCAATGACACGGCTAAAGTGTGTAATTGCCGGACCAAAGAGCAGGAATTGTCTGCTGTTGCATCTTCACTCATGAGACAGGTAATAGCGGAGCTCCGTGGTGCTGAAAAGGACAGCGCCCCTGGCCATTTGCCAAAGCCTATTTCCCGTTGGAGGGATTCTTGACATGCTATAGGCACAGTTCAGTACACCCCTCATCCAACAGACAGACCCCCTCCTGTAATTGGTCCCAGAATCATCCACTTGATTCCCGACCACCAACCGATTCTCGGGGTGCATTGGTGTAAAATGTGGTCGTCGAGATAAAGTTCTATAGGCTACATGGGGTAATGGCATCTGGAGCTTTTTTTTTGGAGCTACCTACACCAGTAGGAGAGCTTACAGATAAAGAGTGCACTAGGCTAGAGAGAAAAGTAGCATTCCGTTTTTCATAAAGTAGGTCAATGTAACTTACCCTCTTTGATACTTGAGAAACATACATTCACATGATGTCCAAATCTGCAAGAGACAAACCAGCAGAAAATCAGCAGGTGAACAAAAGGGTTAAGTGAATATGATTTAAGAGCAGTCAAATGAAGTAATAGTGACATAGATTGTAAGAACTGAAATCTACCATGTGAACATTGCATTGTGGCTTTAGAAGAGCATGTATTTGTAGATGAATGACAGATTAGGTTTGGTGACAAAGTAACTGTATAATTGAGGTACTCTACATGAGCATGTGTTTGCCTATTTGATGATCTGTTGGTAGTTAATGTTTGATTTTGACCACGTACTTGTTGTGACAATTGCATCAGGTTGAGGGAGAAATGCTCTGTGTGGCCATTGTGAGTGGCACTTCTGATCCAGCAGGTGGTGTTAAGATCCCTCCCTATGTGGCTTGAATGATGAGCCAGTGTTGGCTAAATGACTTGTGGTCCAGTGGGTGGCGGTGAAATGCCTCCCTATCTATATGACTTGACCTATTCCTTTGACATTGTTCACTTGGAGATGATTCCGGTCTTCTTCGTGTCCTCTTCATGAGCACTTCTGCATGTCTTCCTTCCTGTCTTGCCATGTGTGTTTTTGTTAGATATCACTGGGCACATTCCTAACGTGGAGGTCGTTTGCATAGCTCATGTCATGTGGATATATAAAGTATTGTATTGTAAGGTATGTTAGTCTACGGACTGTCTGACATGGCTCGTCCATATATTGATGTATTCCAATTCCATTTGGGTGTATTGTGTGGAATGTTGGAACATGGTTCGATCTTACTTGTTAGACTTGACTGTGCTGTTGGAGCTAGTAACACAAGCCATTTCTGCTAACAGGTGTATGTATATGCTCTCTAGTCACCCCCAAAACCAAATCTTTCTTTGGCCGCCTCTCCTTCCTTCCAGTTCTCTGCTGCCAATGACTGGAAGGAAGTAGAAAAATCTGTGAAACTGGAAACACTTATCTCCCTCACTAGCTTTAAGCACCAACTGTCAGAGCAGCTCACAGATTACTGCACCTGTACATAGCCCTATAATTTAGGCCAAACAACTACCTCTTTCCCTACTGTATTTAATGAATGAATTAATTTAGCTCCTTTGCACCCCATTATTTTTATTGCTACTTTGGACATTTGTTCCATTTGCAAATCTACCATTCCAGTGTTTGACTTGCTATATTGTATTTACTTTGCCACCATGGCCTTTTTTTGACCTTTACCTCCTTATCTCACCTCATTTGCTCACATGGTATATAGACTTGTTTATACTGTATTATTGACTGTATGTTTGTTTTACTCCATGTGTAAGTCTGTGTCGTTGTATGTGTCAAACTGCTTTGCTTTATCTTGGCTAGGTCGCAATTGTAAATGAGAAGTTGTTCTCAACTTGCCTACCTGGTTAAATAAAGGTGATAAAAAAATAAATAAAAAATGTGTCTATTTGATTAGGATTAGGACTTTTCCTCTATGTGTCGCACTTCCATTTCCACTGTCATTTATGCTGCAGCTAATTACTACCAATGTCATTGTGGTCCAAGTTCAACTCCTAGCCTATAGGGTGTGGTAACAGGCCCTCTGTTATTTGTTGTTGTACTCTGCATGTGAAGTATCTGCACTGTAGCCTATAGAGGAACTAAGCCCTT
>NW_022265227.1:0-16500 GCF_002021735.2 Oncorhynchus kisutch
TACGGCATGACCAAATCAAGAGTATTAGGATGAGCAAGCCCAGTTACTGCTTTGTAGGTTAGCAGTAAAACCTTGAAATCAGCCCTTACTTTGACAGGAAGCCAGTGTAGAGAGGCTACACTGTGTGGAGTAATAATGGAAAAATCAAATTTTGTGGGTTCTAGTCAGGATTCTAGCAGCCGTATTTACACTCTGAAGTTTATGTAGTGGCTTTATCCGGGAGCCGAATAGAGCATTGCAGTAGTCTAGCCTAGAAGTGACAAAGCAAATGGATTAAATTTTTCTGCATCATTGTTGGACAGAAGTTTCTAGATTTTGGCAATTTGACGGTAGATGGAAAAAAGCTGTCCTCGAAATGGTCTTGATATGTTCTTCAAAAGAGATCAGGTCCAGAGTAACGCCGAGGTCCTTCACAGTTTTATTTGAGACGACTGTACAACCATTAAGATAATTGTCAATTCAACAGAAGATCTCTTTGTTTCTTGGGACCTAGAACAAGCATCTCTGTTTTGTCCGATTTAATAGTAGAAAGTTGCAGCCATCCACTTCCTTATGTCTGAAACACATGCTTCTAGCGAGGGCAATTTTTGGGGCTTCACTATTTTCATTGAAATGTACAGCTGTGTGTCATCCGCATACCAGTGAAAGTTTACATTATGTTTTCGAATAACATCCCCAAGAGGTAAAATATATAGTGAAAACAATAGTTGGTCCTAAAACGGAACCTTGAGGAACACTGAAATTTACAGTTGATTTGTCAGAGGCAAACCATTCCCAGAGACAAATGATATCTTTCCGACAGATAAGATCTAACCAGGCCAGAACATGTCCGTGTAGACAATTTGGTTTCCAATCTCTCCAAAAGAATGTGGTGATCGATGGTATCAAAAGCAGCACTAAGGTCTAGGAGCACGAGGACATATGCAGAGCCTCGGTCCGATGCCATTAAAATGTCATTTACCACCTTCACAAGTGCCGTCTCATGCTATGATGGGGTCTAAAACCAGACTGAAGCATTTTGTATACATTGTTTGTCTTCAGGAAGGCAGTGAGTTGCTGCCGCAACAGCCTTCTCTAAAATTTTTGAGAGGAATGGAAGATTCGATATAGGCCGATAGTTTTTATATTTTCTGGGTCAAGGTTTGGCTTTTTCAAGAGAGGCTTTATTACTGCCACTTTAGTGAGTTTTGGTACACATCCAGTGGATAGAGAGCCGTTTATTATGTTCAACATAGGAGGGCCAAGCACAGGAAGCAGCTCTTTCAGTAGTTTAGGTTGGAATAGGGGTCCAGTATGCAGCTTGAAAGGTTTAGAGGCCATGATTATTTTCATCATTGTGTCAAGAGATATAATACTAAAACACTTGATCTCTCTTGATCCTAGGTCCTGGCAGAGTTGTGCAGACTCAGGACAACTGAGGTTTGGAGGAATACGCAGGTTTAAAGAGGAGTCCGTAATTTGCTTTCTAATAATCATAATCTTTTCCTCAAAGAAGTTCATGAATTTATCACTGCTAAAGTGAAAGTCATCCTCTCTTGGGGAATGCTGCTTTTTAGTTAGCTTTGCGACAGTATTAAAAAGGAATTTCGGATTGTTCTTATTTTCCCTCAATTAAGTTAGAAAAATAGGATGATCGAGCAGCAGTAAGGGCTCTACGGTACTGCAACGGTACCGTCCTTCCAAGCTCAGTCGGAAGACTTCCAGTTTGGTGTGGCGCCATTTCCGTTCCAATTTTCTGGAAGCTTGCTTCAGAGCTCGGGTATTTTCTGTGTACCAGGGAGCTTAGTTTCTTATGAGGCATTTTTTTTGTTTTTAGGGGTGCAAACTGCATCTAGGGTATTGCGCAAAGGTTAAATTGAGATCCTCAGTTAGGTGGTTAACTGATTTTGGTCCTCTGGCGTCCTTGGGTATCAAGGAATCTTGTGTTGTCTGTGAATTTATAGCACGACTTTTGAATGTTCCTTGGTTGGGGTCTAAGCCAGATTATTTGTTGCAATTGCAAACGTAATACAATGGTGGTCCGATAGTCCAGGATTATGAGGAAAAACATTAAGATCCACCACATTTAGTCCATGGACAAAACTAGGTCCAGCGTATGACTGTGACAGTGAGTGGGTCCAGGGACATGTTGGACAAAACCCACTGAGTCGATGATGGCTCCGAAAGCCTTTTGGAGTGGGTCTGTGGACTTTTCCATGTGAATATTAAAGTCACCAAAGATTAGAATATTAATCTGCTATGACTACAAGGTCCGATAGGAATTCAGGGAACTCAGTGAGAAACGCTGTATATGGCCCAGGAGGCCTGTAAAGGCTGCATAGATTTCATGACTAGAAGCTCAAAAGACAAAATGTCTTTTTTTTTTTGTAAATTGAAATTTGCTATCGTAAATGTTAGCAACACACCTTCGCCTTTGCAGGATGCACGGGGGATATGGTCACTAGTGTAGCCAGGAGGTGAGGCCTCATTTAAAACAGTAAATTCATCAGGCTTAAGCCATTTTTCAGTCAGGCCAATCACATCAAGATTATGATCAGTGATTAGTTCATTGACTATAATTGCCTTTGAAGTAAGGGATCTAACATTAAGTAGCCCTATTTTGAGATGTGAGGTATCATGATCTCTTTCAGTATGACAGGAATGGAGGTGGTCTTTATCCTAGTGAGATTGCTAAGGCGAACACCCTGCCATGTTAGTTTTGCCCAACCTAGGTCGAGGCACAGACACGGTCTCAATGGTGATCGCTGAGCTGACTACACTGACTGTGCTAATTGGCAGACTTCCACTATGCTGGCAGGCTGGCTAACAGCTGCTGCCTGGCCTGCACCCTATTTCATTGTGGAGCTAGAGGAGTTAGAGCCCTGTCTATGTTGGTAGATAAGATGAGAGCACCCCTCCAGCTAGGATGGAGTCCGTCACTCCTCAGCAGGTCAGGCTTGGTCCTGTTTGTGGGTGAGTCCCAGAAAGAGGGCCAATTATCTACAAATTCTAACTTTTGGGAGGGGCAGAAAACAGTTTTCAACCAGCGATTGAGTTGTGAGACTCTGCTGTAGAGCTCATCACTCCCCCTAACTGGGAGGGGGCCAGAGACAATTACTCGATGCCGACACATCTTTCTAGCTGATATGCACGCAGAAGCTATGTAAGCTATTGGTGATTTCTGACTGTTTCATCCTAACATCGTTGGTGCCGACGTGGATAACAATATCTCTATACTCTCTACACTCGCCAGTTTTAGCTTTAGCCAGCACCATCTTCAGATTAGCCTTAACGTCGGTAGCCCTGCCCCCGGGTAAACAGTGTATGATCGCTGGATGATTCGCTTTAAGTCTAATACTGCGGGTAATGGAGTCGCCAATGACTAGAGTTTTCAATTTGTCAGAGCTAATGGTGGGAAGCTTCGGCGTCTCAGACCCCGTAACGGGAGGAGTAGAGACCAGAGAAGAATCGGCCTCTGACTCCGACACGCTGCTTAATGGGGAAACCGGTTGAAAGTTTCTGTCGGCTGAATGAGCGACACCGGTTGAGCGTTCCTACAGCATTTCCTTCCAGAAACCGTGAGAAAGTTGTCCGGCTGCGGGGACTGTGCCAGGGGATTTAAACTACTATCTGTACTTACTGGTGCCACAGACGCTGTTTCATCCTTTCCTACACTGAAATTACCCTTGCCTAACGATTGCGTCTGAAGCTGGGCTTGCAGCACAGCTATCCTCGCCGTAAGGCGAGTACAGCGGCTGCAATTAGAAGGCATCATGTTAATGTTACTACTTAGCTTCGGCTGTTGGAGGTCCTGACGAATCGTGTCCAGATAAAGCGTCCGGAGTGAAAAAGTTGAGGAAAAAATAAATAAATATATGAACGGTAATTAAAAAGTGAAAACCGTAAAGTTGTCAGGTAGCAAAACAGGTTGGCAACAAAACGCACAGCAACTCGAAAACAAGCCTGCAAGTTGTGACCGGAAATGACGTCCGGAAATGACGAAATGATGTTTAGTGTCCCTTATGGCTCTAATATGATAATGGTAGTAGGGTGGTGGATGTTTAGTGTCCCTTATGGCTCTAATATGATAATGGTAGTAGGGTGGTGGATGTCTAGTGTCCCTTATGGCTCTAATATTATAATGGTAGTAGGGTGGTGGATGTCTAGTGTCCCTTATGGCTCTAATATTATAATGGTAGTAGGGTGGTGGATGTCTAGTGTCCCTTATGGCTCTAATATGATAATGGTAGAAGGGTGGTGGATATCTAGTGTCCCTTATGGCTCTAATATGATAATGGTAGTAGGGTGGTAGATTCCTAGTGTCCCTTATGGCTCTAATCTGATAGTGGTTGTGGGGTGTGGCAGATTCCTAGTTTCCCTTATGGCTCTAATCTGATATTGGTAGTGTGGTGATAGAGTCCTAGTGTCCCTTATGGCTCAAATCTGATAGTGGTAGTGGGGGGTGGCAGATTCCTAGTGTCCCTTATGGCTCTAATCTGATAGTGGTAGTGGGGGGTGGCAGATTCCTGGTGTCCCGTATGGCTCTAATCTGATAGTGGTAGTGGGGTGGTAGATTCCTAGTGTCCCTTATTGCTCTAATCTGATAGTGGTAGTGGGGTGGTAGATGTCTAGTGTCCCTTATGGCTCTAATATGATAATGGTAATGGGGTGGTAGATTCCTAGTGTCCCTTATGGCTCTAATCTGATAGTGGTAGTGGGGGGTGGTAGATTCCTAGTGTCCCTTATGGCTCTAATATGATAATGGTAGAAGGATGGTGGATGTCTAGTGTCCCTTATGGCTCTAATATGATAATGGTAGTATGGTGGTGGATGTCTAGGGTCCCTTATGGCTCTAATATGATAATGGTAGAAGGGTGGTGGATGTCTAGTGGCCCTTATGGCTCTAATATGATAATGGTAGTATGGTGGTGGATGTCTAGGGTCCCTTATGGCTCTAATATGATAATGGTAGTATGGTGGTGGATGTCTAGGGTCCCTTATGGCTCTAATATGATAATGGTAGTAGGGTGGGTGGATGTCTAGTGTCCCTTATGGCTCTAATATGATAATGGTAGTGGGGTGGTAGATTCCTAGTGTCCCTTATGGCTCTAATATGATAATGGTAATGGGGTGGCAGATTCCTAGGGTCCCTTATGGCTCTTACCTGATCGTGGTAGTTTTGTTGTGGATTCCTAATGTCCATTATGGCTCTAATATGATAATGGTATTAGGGTGGTGGATGTTTAGTGTCCCTTATGGCTCTAATATTATAATGGTAGTAGGGTGGTGGATGTTTAGTGTCCCTTATGGCTCTAATATGATAATGGTAGTAGGGTGGTGGATGTCTAGTGTCCCTTATGGCTCTAATATGATAATGGTAGTAGGGTGGTGGATGTCTAGTGTCCCTTATGGCTCTAATATTATAATGGTAGTAGGGTGGTAGATTCCTAGTGTCCCTTATGGCTCTAATCTGATAGTGGTTGTGGGGGGTGGCAGATTCCTAGTGTCCCTTATGGCTCTAATCTGATATTGGTAGTGGGGGGTGGCAGATTCCTAGTGTCACGTATGGCTCTAATCTGATAGTGGTAGTGGGGGGTGGCAGATTCCTAGTGTCCCTTATGGCTCTAATATGATTATGGAAGTAGGGTGGTGGATGTCTAGTGGCCCTTATGGCTCTAATATGATAATGGTAGTATGGTGGTGGATGTCTAGGGTCCCTTATGGCTCTAATATGATAATGGTAGTAGGGTGGTGGATGTCTAGTGTCCCTTATGGCTCTAATATGATAATGGTAGTAGGGTGGTGGATGTCTAGGGTCCCTTATGGCTCTAATATGATGATCTTAGAAGGGTGGTGGATGTATAGTGTCCCTTATGGCTCTAATATGATAATGGTAATGGGGTGGCAGATTCCTAGTGTCCCTTATGGCTCTAATCTGATAGTGGTAGTGGGGGGTGGTAGATTCCTGTGTCCCTTATGGCTCTAATATGATAATGGTAGTGGGGTGGCAGATTCCTAGTGTCCCTTATGGCTCTAATCTGATAGTGGTAGTGGGGTGGTAGATTCCTACTGTCCCTTATTGCTCTAATCTGATAGTGGTAGTGGGATAGTAGATTCCTAGGGTCCCTTATGGCTCTTACCTGATCGTGGTAGTTTTGTTGTGGATTCCTAATGTCCATTATGGCTCTAATATGATAATGGTAGTAGGGTGGTGGATGTCTAGGGTCCCTTATGGCTCTAATATGATAATGGTAGTAGGGTGGTGGATGTCTAGGGTCCCTTATGGCTCTAATATGATGATCTTAGAATGGTGGTGGATGTATAGTGTCCCTTATGGCTCTAATATGATAATGGTAATGGGGTGGTAGATTCCTAGGGTCCCTTATGGCTCTAATCTGATAGTGGTAGTGGGGGGGTGGCAGATTCCTAGTGTCCCTTATGGCTCTAATCTGATAGTGGTAGTGGGGGGTGGTAGATTCCTAGTGTCCCTTATGGCTCTAATATGATAATGGTAGTGGGGTGGCAGATTCCTAGTGTCCCTTATGGCTCTAATCTGATAGTGGTAGTGGGGTGGTAGATTCCTAGTGTACCTTATTGCTCTAATCTGATAGTGGTAGTGGGATGGTAGATTCCTAGGGTCCCTTATGGCTCTAATATGATAATGGTAGAAGGGTGGTGGATGTATAGTGTCCCTTATGGCTCTAATATGATAATGGTAGTAGAGTGGCAGATTCCTAGTGTCCCTTATGGCTCTAATCTCATAGTGGTAGTGGGGTGGTAGATTCCAAGTGTCCCTTATGGCTCTAATCTGATAGTGGTAGTGGGGGGTGGCAGATTCCTAGTGTCCCTTATGGCTCTAATATGATAATGGTAGAAGGGTGGTGGATGTCTAGTGTCCTTTATGGCTCTAATATGATAATGGTAGTAGGGTGGTGGATGTCTAGGGTCCCTTATGGCTCTAATATGATAATAGTAGAAGGGTGGTGGATGTATAGTGTCCCTTACGGCTCTAATATGATAATGGTAGTAGGGTGGCAGATTCCTAGTGTCCCTTATGGCTCTAATCTCATAGTGGTAGTGGGGTGGTAGATTCCAAGTGTCCCTTATGGCTCTAATCTGATAGTGGTAGTGGGGGGTGACAGTTTCCTAGTGTCCCTTATGGCTCTAATCTGATAGTGGTAGAGGGGTGGTAGATTCCTAGTGTCCCTTATGGCTCTAATCTGATAGTGGTAGTGGGGTGGTAGATTCCTATGGTCCCTTATGGCTCTTACCTGATTGTGGTAGTTTTGTTGTGGATTCCTAATGTCCATTATGGCTCTAATATGATAATGGTAGTAGGGTCGTGGATGTTTAGTGTCCCTTACTGCTCTAATATGATAATGGTTGAAGGGTGGTGGATGTCTAGTGTCCCTTATGGCTCTAATATGATAATGGTAGTAGGGTGGTGGATGTCTAGGGTCCCTTATGGCTCTAATATGATAATAATAGAAGGGTGGTGGATGTATAGTGTCCCTTATGGCTCTAATATGATAATGGTAGTAGGGTGGAAGATTCCTAGTGTCCCTTATGGCTCTAATCTCATAGTGGGAGTGGGGTGGTAGATTCCAAGTGTCCCTTATGGCTCTAATCTGATAGTGGTAGTGGGGGGTGGCAGATTCCTAGTGCCCCTTATGGCTCTAATATGATAATGCTAGAAGGGTGGTGGATGTCTAGGGTCCCTTATGGCTCTAATATGATAATGGTAGAAGGGTGGTGGATGTATAGTGTCCCTTACGGCTCTAATATGATAATGGTACTAGGGTGGCAGATTCCTAGTGTCCCTTATGGCTCTAATCTCATAGTGGTAGTGGGTTGGTAGATTCCAAGTGTCCCTTATGGCTCTAATCTGATAGTGGTAGTGGGGTGGTAGATTCCTGTGGTCTCTTATGGCTCTTACCTGATCGTGGTAGTTTTGTTGTGGATACCTAATGTCCATTATGGCTCTAATATGATAATGGTAGTAGGTTCGTGGATGTTTAGTGTCCCTTATGGCTCTAATATAATAATGGTAGTAGGGTGGTGGATGTCTAGTGTCCCTTATGGCTCTAATATGATAATGGTAGTAGGGTGGTGGATGTCTAGGGTCCCTTATGGCTCTAATATGATAATGGTAGTAGGGTGGTGGATGTATAGTGTCCCGTATGGCTCTAATATGATAATGGTAGTAGGGTGGCAGATTCCTAGTGTCCCTTATGGCTCTAATCTCATAGTGGTAGTGGGGTGGTAGATTCCAAGTGTCCCTTATGGCTCTAATCTGATAGTGGTAGTGGGGGGTGGCAGATTCCTAGTGTCCCTTATGGCTCTAATCTGATAGTGGTAGATGGGAGTGGCAGATTCCTAGTGTCCCTTATGGCTCTAATCTGATAGTGGTAGTGGGGTGGTAGATTCCTAGTGTCCCTTATTGCTCTAATCTGATAGTGGTAGTGGGATGGTAGATTCCTATGGTCCCTTATGGCTCTTACCTGATCGTGGTAGTTTTGTTGTGGATTCCTAATGTCCATTATGGCTCTAATATGATAATGGTAGTAGGGTGGTGGATGTCTAGTGTCCCTTATGGCTCTAATATGATAATGGTAGTAGGGTGGTGGATGTCTAGTGTCCCTTATGGCTCTAATCTCATAGTGGTAGTGGGGTGGTAGATTCCAAGTGTCCCTTATGGCTCTAATCTGATTAGTGGTAGAGGGGGGGTGGCAGATTCCTAGTGTCCCTTATGGCTCTAATCTGATAGTGGTAGTGGGGTGGTAGATTCCTAGTGTCCGTTATGGCTCTAATCTGATAGTGGTAGTAGGGTGGTGGATGTCTAGGGTCCCTTATGGCTCTAATATTATAATGGTAGTAGGGTGGTGGATGTCTAGTGTCCCTTATGGCTCTAATATTATAATGGTAGTAGGGTGGTGGATGTCTAGTGTCCCTTATGGCTCTAATATGATAATGGTAGAAGGGTGGTGGATATCTAGTGTCCCTTATGGCTCTAATATGATAATGGTAGTAGGGTGGTAGATTCCTAGTGTCCCTTATGGCTCTAATCTGATAGTGGTTGTGGGGTGTGGCAGATTCCTAGTTTCCCTTATGGCTCTAATCTGATATTGGTAGTGTGGTGATAGAGTCCTAGTGTCCCTTATGGCTCAAATCTGATAGTGGTAGTGGGGGGTGGCAGATTCCTAGTGTCCCTTATGGCTCTAATCTGATAGTGGTAGTGGGGGGTGGCAGATTCCTGGTGTCCCGTATGGCTCTAATCTGATAGTGGTAGTGGGGTGGTAGATTCCTAGTGTCCCTTATTGCTCTAATCTGATAGTGGTAGTGGGGTGGTAGATGTCTAGTGTCCCTTATGGCTCTAATATGATAATGGTAATGGGGTGGTAGATTCCTAGTGTCCCTTATGGCTCTAATCTGATAGTGGTAGTGGGGGGTGGTAGATTCCTAGTGTCCCTTATGGCTCTAATATGATAATGGTAGAAGGATGGTGGATGTCTAGTGTCCCTTATGGCTCTAATATGATAATGGTAGTATGGTGGTGGATGTCTAGGGTCCCTTATGGCTCTAATATGATCATGGTAGAAGGGTGGTGGATGTCTAGTGGCCCTTATGGCTCTAATATGATAATGGTAGTATGGTGGTGGATGTCTAGGGTCCCTTATGGCTCTAATATGATAATGGTAGTATGGTGGTGGATGTCTAGGGTCCCTTATGGCTCTAATATGATAATGGTAGTAGGGTGGTGGATGTCTAGTGTCCCTTATGGCTCTAATATGATAATGGTAGTGGGGTGGTAGATTCCTAGTGTCCCTTATGGCTCTAATATGATAATGGTAATGGGGTGGCAGATTCCTAGGGTCCCTTATGGCTCTTACCTGATCGTGGTAGTTTTGTTGTGGATTCCTAATGTCCATTATGGCTCTAATATGATAATGGTATTAGGGTGGTGGATGTTTAGTGTCCCTTATGGCTCTAATATTATAATGGTAGTAGGGTGGTGGATGTTTAGTGTCCCTTATGGCTCTAATATGATAATGGTAGTAGGGTGGTGGATGTCTAGTGTCCCTTATGGCTCTAATATGATAATGGTAGTAGGGTGGTGGATGTCTAGTGTCCCTTATGGCTCTAATATTATAATGGTAGTAGGGTGGTGGATGTATAGTGTCCCTTATGGCTCTAATATGATAATGGTAGAAGGGTGGTGGATGTCTAGTGTCCCTTATGGCTCTAATATGATAATGGTAGTAGGGTGGTAGATTCCTAGTGTCCCTTATGGCTCTAATCTGATAGTGGTTGTGGGGGGTGGCAGATTCCTAGTGTCCATTATGGCTCTAATCTGATATTGGTAGTGGGGGGTGGCAGATTCCTAGTGTCCCGTATGGCTCGAATCTGATAGTGGTAGTGGGGGGTGGCAGATTCCTAGTGTCACGTATGGCTCTAATCTGATAGTGGTAGTGGGGGGTGGCAGATTCCTAGTGTCCCTTATGGCTCTAATATGATTATGGAAGTAGGGTGGTGGATGTCTAGTGGCCCTTATGGCTCTAATATGATAATGGTAGTATGGTGGTGGATGTCTAGGGTCCCTTATGGCTCTAATATGATAATGGTAGTAGGGTGGTGGATGTCTAGTGTCCCTTATGGCTCTAATATGATAATGGTAGTAGGGTGGTGGATGTCTAGGGTCCCTTATGGCTCTAATATGATGATCTTAGAAGGGTGGTGGATGTATAGTGTCCCTTATGGCTCTAATATGATAATGGTAATGGGGTGGCAGATTCCTAGTGTCCCTTATGGCTCTAATCTGATAGTGGTAGTGGGGGGTGGTAGATTCCTGTGTCCCTTATGGCTCTAATATGATAATGGTAGTGGGGTGGCAGATTCCTAGTGTCCCTTATGGCTCTAATCTGATAGTGGTAGTGGGGTGGTAGATTCCTACTGTCCCTTATTGCTCTAATCTGATAGTGGTAGTGGGATGGTAGATTCCTAGGGTCCCTTATGGCTCTTACCTGATCGTGGTAGTTTTGTTGTGGATTCCTAATGTCCATTATGGCTCTAATATGATAATGGTAGTAGGGGTGGTGGATGTCTAGGGTCCCTTATGGCTCTAATATGATAATGGTAGTAGGGTGGTGGATGTCTAGGGTCCCTTATGGCTCTAATATGATGATCTTAGAATGGTGGTGGATGTATAGTGTCCCTTATGGCTCTAATATGATAATGGTAATGGGGTGGTAGATTCCTAGGGTCCCTTATGGCTCTAATCTGATAGTGGTAGTGGGGGGTGGCAGATTCCTAGTGTCCCTTATGGCTCTAATCTGATAGTGGTAGTGGGGGGTGGTAGATTCCTAGTGTCCCTTATGGCTCTAATATGATAATGGTAGTGGGGTGGCAGATTCCTAGTGTCCCTTATGGCTCTAATCTGATAGTGGTAGTGGGGTGGTAGATTCCTAGTGTCCCTTATTGCTCTAATCTGATAGTGGTAGTGGGATGGTAGATTCCTAGGGTCCCTTATGGCTCTAATATGATAATGGTAGAAGGGTGGTGGATGTATAGTGTCCCTTATGGCTCTAATATGATAATGGTAGTAGAGTGGCAGATTCCTAGTGTCCCTTATGGCTCTAATCTCATAGTGGTAGTGGGGTGGTAGATTCCAAGTGTCCCTTATGGCTCTAATCTGATAGTGGTAGTGGGGGGTGGCAGATTCCTAGTGTCCCTTATGGCTCTAATATGATAATGGTAGAAGGGTGGTGGATGTCTAGTGTCCCTTATGGCTC
Source organism: Oncorhynchus kisutch (assembly GCF_002021735.2). Classification (NCBI taxonomy): domain Eukaryota; kingdom Metazoa; phylum Chordata; class Actinopteri; order Salmoniformes; family Salmonidae; genus Oncorhynchus; species Oncorhynchus kisutch. The sequence goes on from NW_022265227.1 coordinate 11,769, forward strand.
TAATATGATAATGGTAGTAGGGTGGCGGATGTCTAGGGTCCCTTATGGCTCTAATATGATAATAGTAGAAGGGTGGTGGATGTATAGTGTCCCTTACGGCTCTAATATGATAATGGTAGTAGGGTGGCAGATTCCTAGTGTCCCTTATGGCTCTAATCTCATAGTGGTAGTGGGGTGGTAGATTCCAAGTGTCCCTTATGGCTCTAATCTGATAGTGGTAGTGGGGGGTGACAGTTTCCTAGTGTCCCTTATGGCTCTAATCTGATAGTGGTAGAGGGGGTGGTAGATTCCTAGTGTCCCTTATGGCTCTAATCTGATAGTGGTAGGTGGTGGTAGATTCCTATGGTCCCTTATGGCTCTTACCTGATTGTGGTAGTTTTGTTGTGGAATTCCTAATGTCCATTATGGCTCTAATATGATAATGGTTAGTAGGGTCGTGGATGTTAGTGTCCCTTACTGCTCTAATATGATAATGGTTGAAGGGTGGTGGATGTCTAGTGTCCTTATGGCTCTAATATGATAATGGTATAGGGTGGTGGATGTCTAGGGTCCCTTATGGCTCTAATATGATAATAATAGAAGGGTGGTGGATGTACAGTGTCCCTTATGGCTCTAATATGATAATGGTAGTAGGGTGGAAGATTCCTAGTGTCCCTTATGGCTCTAATCTCATAGTGGGAGTGGGGTGGGTAGAATTCCAAGTGTCCTTATGGCTCTAATCTGATAGTGGTAGTGGGGGTGGCAGATTCCTAGTGCCCCTTATGGCTCTAATATGATAATGCTAAGAAGGTGTGGATGTCTAGGGTCCCTTATGGCTCTAATATGATAATGGTAGAAGGGTGGTGGATGTATAGTGTCCCTTACGGCTCTAATATGATAATGGTACTAGGGTGGCATATTCCTAGTGTCCCTTATGGCTCTAATCTCATAGTGGTAGTGGGTGGTAGATTCCAGTGTCCCTTATGGCTCTAATCTGATAGTGGTAGTGGGGTGGTAGATTCCTGTGGTCTCTTATGGCTCTTACCTGATCGTGGTAGTTTTGTTGTGGATACCTAATGTCCATTATGCTCTAATATGATAATGGTAGTAGGTTCGTGATGTTTAGTGTCCCTTATGGCTCTAATATAATAATGGTAGTAGGGTGGTGGATGTCTAGTGTCCCTTATGGCTCTAATATGATAATGGTAGTAGGGTGGTGGATGTCTAGGGTCCCTTATGGCTCTAATATGATAATGGTAGTAGGGTGGTGGATGTATAGTGTCCCGTATGGCTCTAATATGATAATGGTAGTAGGGTGGCAGATTCCTAGTGTCCCTTATGGCTCTAATCTCATAGTGGTAGTGGGGTGGTAGATTCCAAGTGTCCCTTATGGCTCTAATCTGATAGTGGTAGTGGGGGGTGGCAGATTCCTAGTGTCCCTTATGGCTCTAATCTGATAGTGGTAGATGGGGGTGGCAGATTCCTAGTGTCCCTTATGGCTCTAATCTGATAGTGGTAGTGGGGTGGTAGATTCCTAGTGTCCCTTATTGCTCTAATCTGATAGTGGTAGTGGGATGGTAGATTCCTATGGTCCCTTATGGCTCTTACCTGATCGTGGTAGTTTGTTGTGGATTCCTAATGTCCATTATGGCTCTAATATGATAATGGTAGTAGGGTGGTGGATGTCTAGTGTCCCTTATGGCTCTAATATGATAATGGTAGTAGGGTGGTGGATGTCTAGTGTCCCTTATGGCCTAATCTCATAGTGGTAGTGGGGTGGTAGATTCCAAGTGTCCCTTATGGCTCTAATCTGATTAGTGGTAGAGGGGGGTGGCAGATTCCTAGTGTCCCTTATGGCTCTAATCTGATAGTGGTAGTGGGGTGGTAGATTCCTAGTGTCCGTTATGGCTCTAATCTGATAGTGGTAGTAGGGTGGTGGATGTCTAGGGTCCCTTATGGCTCTAATATGATAATGGTAGAAGGGTGGTGGATGTATAGTGTCCCTTACGGCTCTAATATGATAATTGTAGTAGGGTGGCAGATTCCTAGTGTCCCTTATGGCTCTAATCTCATAGTGGTAGTGGGTTGGTAGATTCCAAGTGTCCCTTATGGCTCTAATCTGATAGTGGTAGTGGGGTGGTAGATCCTGTGGTCTCTTATGGCTCTTACCTGATCGTGGTAGTTTGTTGTGGATACCTATGTCCATTATGGCTCTAATATGATAATGGTAGTAGGTTGGTGGATGTTTAGTGTCCCTTATGGCTCTATATAATAATGGTAGTAGGGTGGTGGATGTCTAGTGTCCCTTATGGCTCTAATATGATAATGGTAGTAGGGTGGTGGATGTCTAGGGTCCCTTATGGCTCTAATCTGATAGTGGTAGTGGGGTGGTAGATTCCTATGGTCCCTTATGGCTCTTACCTGATTGTGGTAGTTTTGTTGTGGATTCCTAATGTCCATTATGGCTCTAATATGATAATGGTAGTAGGGTCGTGGATGTTTAGTGTCCCTTACTGCTCTAATATGATAATGGTTGAAGGGTGGTGGATGTCTAGTGTCCCTTATGGCTCTAATATGATAATGGTAGTAGGGGTGGTGGATGTCTAGGGTCCCTTATGGCTCTAATATGATAATAATAGAAGGGTGGTGATGTATAGTGGTCCCTTATGGCTCTAATATGATAATGTAGTAGGGTGGAAGATTCCTAGTGTCCCTTATGCTCTAATCTCATAGTGGGAGTGGGTGGTAGATTCCAAGTGTCCCTTATGGCTCTAATCTGATAGTGGTAGTGGGGGTGTGCAGATTCCTAGTGCCCCTTATGGCTCTAATATGATAATGCTAGAAGGGTGGTGGATGTCTAGGGTCCCTTATGGCTCTAATATGATAATGGTAGAAGGGTGGTGGATGTATAGTGTCCCTTACGGCTCTAATATGATAATGGTACTAGGGTGGCAGATTCCTAGTGTCCCTTAGGCTCTAATCCTAGTGGTAGTGGGTTGGTAGATTCCAAGTGTCCCTTATGGCTCTAATCTGATAGTGGTAGTGGGGTGGTAGATTCCTGTGGGTCTCTTATGGCTCTTACCTGATCGTGGTAGTTTTGTTGTGGATACCTAATGTCCATTATGGCTCTAATATGATATGGTAGTAGGTTCGTGGATGTTTAGTGTCCCTTATGGCTCTAATATAAATATGGTAGTAGGGTGGTGGATGTCTAGTGTCCCCTTATGGCTCTAATATGATAATGTAGTAGGGTGGTGGATGTCTAGGGTCCCTTATGGCTCTAATATGGAGTAATGGTAGTAGGGTGGTGGATGTAATAGTGTCCGTATGGCTCTAATATGATAATGGTAGTAGGGTGGCAGATTCCTAGTGTCCCTTATGGCTCTAATCTCATAGTGGTAGTGGGGTGTAGATTCCAAGTGTCCCTTATGGCTCTAATCTGATAGTGTAGTGGGGGGGTGCAGATTCCTAGTGTCCCTTATGGCTCTAATCTGATAGTGGTAGATGGGGGAGGCAGATTCCTAGTGTCCCTTATGGCTCTAATCTGATAGTGGTAGTGGGGTGGTAGATTCCTAGTGTCCCTTATTGCTCTAATCTGATAGTGGTAGTGGATGGTTAGATTCCTATGGTCCCTTATGGCTCTTACCTGATCGTGGTAGTTTGTGGGGATTCCTAATGTCCATTATGGCTCTAATATGATAATGGTAGTAGGGTGGTGGATGTCTAGTGTCCCTTATGGCTCTAATATGATAATGGTAGTAGGGTGGTGGATGTCTAGTGTCCCTTATGGCTCTAATCTCATAGTGGTAGTGGGGTGGTAGATTCCAAGTGTCCCTTATGGCTCTAATCTGATTAGTGGTAGTGGGGGGTGCAGATTCCTAGTGTCCCTTATGGCTCTAATCTGATGTGGTAGTGGGGTGGTAGATTCCTAGTGTCCGTTATGGCTCTAATCTGATAGTGGTAGTAGGGTGGTGGATGTCTAGGTCCCTTATGGCTCTAATATGATAGGGTAGAGGGTGGTGGATGTTATAGTGTCCCTTACGGCTCTAATAGATAATTGTAGTAGGGTGGAGATTCCTAGTGTCCCTTATGGCTCTAATCTCTGTGGTAGTGGGGTGGTAGATTCCTAGTGTCCCTTATGGCTCTAATCTGATAGTGGTATTGGGTGGTAGATTCCTGTGGTCTCTTTGGCTCTTACCTGATCGTGGTAGTTTTGTTGTGGATACCTAATGTCCATTATGGCTCTAATATGATAATGGTGTAGTAGGTGGTGATGTTTAGTGTCCCTTATGGCTCTAATATAATAATGGTAGTAGGGTGGTGGATGTCTAGTTGTCCCTTATGGCTCTAAGGATAATGGTAGTCGGGTGGTGGATTCTAGGTCCCTTATGGCTCTAATCTGATAGTGGTAGTGGGGTGGTAGATTCCTATGGTCCCTTATGGCTCTTATCCTGATGTGGTAGTTTTGTTGTGGTTTCCTAATGTCCATTATGGCTCTAATATGATAATGGTCGTAGGGTCGTGGATGTTTAGTGTCCCTTACTGCTCTAATATGATAATGGTTGAAGTGTGGTGGATGTCTAGTGTCCCTTATGGCTCTAATATGATAATGGTAGTAGGGTGGTGGATGTCTAGGGTCCCTTATGGCTCTAATATGATAAATAATAGAGGGTGTGGATGTATAGTGTCCCTTATGGCTCTAATATGATAATGGTAGTAGGGTGGAAGATTCCTAGTGTCCCTTATGGCTCTA
>NW_022265228.1:0-16424 GCF_002021735.2 Oncorhynchus kisutch
ATGAACATTGTGGACAGTTTTCAGCAAGTTGCAACATTGGAATGAAGAAAAAAAAGTTTTTTCCATAAACAAGCTCTAAATCATGTTTGATGCACTCTGAATGTCCAATTTTTGCTGTGCTGTCTATTTGAGATGAAATGAACATTGTGGACAGTTTTCAGCAAGTTGCAACATTGAAATGACAAAAAAACGTTGTTTCCATAAACAAGCTCTAAATCATGTTTGATTCACTCTGGGATGTCCAATTTTTGCTGTGCTGTCTATTTGAGATGAAATGAACATTGTGGACAGTTTTCAGCAAGTTGCAACATTGGAAATACAAAAAAAAGTTTTTCCATAAACAAGCTCTAAATCATGTTTGATGCACTCTGAATGTCCAATTTTTGCCTGTGCTGTCTATTTGAGATGAAATGAACATTGTGGACAGTTTCAGCAAGTTGCAACATTGAAATACAGAAAAAAAGTTTTTTTCCATAACAAGCTCTAAATCATGTTTGATGCACTCTGGATGTCCAATTTTTGCTGTGCTGTCTATTTGAGATGAAATGAACATTGTGGACAGTTTTCAGCAAGTTGCAACATTGGAATGAAGAAAAAAACGTTTTTTCCATAAACAAGCTCTAAATCATGTTTGATGCACTCTGAATGTCCAATTTTTGCTGTGCTGTCTATTTGAGATGAAATGAACATTGTGGACAGTTTTCAGCAAGTTGCAACATTGAAATACAAAAAAAAGCTTTTTCCATAAACAAGCTCGTAAATCATGTTTGATGCACTCTGGATGTCCAATTTTTGCTGTGCTGTCTATTTGAGATGAAATGAACATTGTGGACAGTTTTCAGCAAGTTGCAACATTGAAATAAAAAAAAAGTTTTTTCCATAAACAAGCTCTAAATCATGTTTGATGCACTCTGATGTCCAATTTTTGCTGTGCTGTCTATTTGAGATGAAATGAACATTGTGGACAGTTTTCAGCAAGTTGCAACATTGAAATAAGAAAAAAAAGCTTTTTTCCATAAACAAGCTCTAATCATGTTTGATGCACTCTGGATGTCCAATTTTTGCTGTGCTGTCTATTTGAGGATGAAATGAACATTGTGGACAGTTTTCAGCAAGTTGCAACATTGAAATGAGAAAAAAAAGTTTTTCCATAAACAAGCTCTAAATCATGTTTGATGCACTCTGGATGTCCAATTTTTGCTGTGCTGTCTATTTGAGATGAAATGAACATTGTGGACAGTTTTCAGCAAGTTGCAACATTGAAATACAAAAAAAAGTTTTTTCCATAAACAAGCTCTAAATCATGTTTGATGCACTCTGGATGTCCAATTTTGCTGTGCTGTCTATTTGAGATGAAATGAACATTGTGGACAGTTTCAGCAAGTTGCAACATTGAATATAAAAAAACGTTTTTTCCATAAACAAGCTCTAAATCATGTTTGATGCCTCTGGAATGTCCAATTTTTGCTGTGCTGTCTATTTGAGATGAAATGAACATTGTGGACAGTTTTCAGCAAGTTGCAACATTGAAATAAGAAAAAAACTTTTTTCCATAAACAAGCTCTAAATCATGTTTGATGCACTCTGGATGTCCAATTTTTGCTGTGCTGTCTATTTGAGATGAAATGAACATTGTGGACAGTTTTCAGCAAGTTGCAACATTGAAATATAAAAAAAAGTTTTTTCCATAAACAAGCTCTAAATCATGTTTGATGCACTCTGAATGTCCAATTTTTGCTGTGCTGTCTATTTGAGATGAACTGAACATTGTGGACAGTTTTCAGCAAGTTGCAACATTGAATAAGAAAAAAACTTTTTTCCATAAACAAGCTCTAAATCATGTTTGATGCACTCTGGATGTCCAATTTTGCTGTGCTGTCTATTTGAGATGAAATGAACATTGTGGACAGTTTTCAGCAAGTTGCAACATTGAAATACAAAAAAAAGCTTTTTTCCATAAACAAGCTCTAAATCATGTTTGATGCACTCTGGATGTCCAATTTTTGCTGTGCTGTCTATTTGAGATGAAATGAACATTGTGGACAGTTTTCAGCAAGTTGCAACATTGGAATGAAGAAAAAACGTTTTTCCATAAACAAGCTCTAAATCATGTTTGATGCACTCTGAATGTCCAATTTTTGCTGTGCTGTCTATTTGAGATGAAATGAACATTGTGGACAGTTTTCAGCAAGTTGCAACATTGGAAATAAGAAAAAAAGCTTTTTTCCATAAACAAGCTCTAAATCATGTTTGATGCACTCTGGATGTCCAATTTTTGCTGTGCTGTCTATTTGAGATGAAATGAACATTGTGGACAGTTTTCAGCAAGTTGCAACATTGAAATATAAAAAAACGTTTTTTCCATAAACAAGCTCTAAATCATGTTTGATGCACTCTGAATGTCCAATTTTTGCTGTGCTGTCTATTTGAGATGAAATGAACATTGTGGACAGTTTTCAGCAAGTTGCAACATTGGAATGAAGAAAAAAAGTTTTTCCATAAACAAGCTCTAAATCATGTTTGATGCACTCTGAATGTCCAATTTTTGCTGTGCTGTCTATTTGAGATGAACTGAACATTGTGGACAGTTTTCAGCAAGTTGCAACATTGAAATACAAAAAAAAGTTTTTCCATAAACAAGCTCTAAATCATGTTTGATGCACTCTGGATGTCCAATTTTTGCTGTGCTGTCTATTTGAGATGAAATGAACATTGTGGACAGTTTTCAGCAAGTTGCAACATTGAAATAGAAAAAAAAGTTTTTTCCATAAACAAGCTCTAAATCATGTTTGATGCACTCTGAATGTCCAATTTTTGCTGTGCTGTCTATTTGAGATGAAATGAACATTGTGGACAGTTTTCAGCAAGTTGCAACATTGAAATACAAAAAAAGTTTTTCCATAAACAAGCTCTAAATCATGTTTGATGCACTCTGGATGTCCAATTTTTGCTGTGCTGTCTATTTGAGATGAAATGAACATTGTGGACAGTTTTCAGCAAGTTGCAACATTGAAATACAAAAAAACGTTTTTCCATAAACAAGCTCTAAATCATGTTTGATGCACTCTGGATGTCCAATTTTGCTGTGCTGTCTATTTGAGATGAAATGAACATTGTGGACAGTTTTCAGCAAGTTGCAACATTGAAATATAAAAAAACGTTTTTTCCATAAACAAGCTCTAAATCATGTTTGATGCACTCTGGAATGTCCAATTTTTGCTGTGCTGTCTATTTGAGATGAAATGAACATTGTGGACAGTTTTCAGCAAGTTGCAACATTGGAATGAAGAAAAAACGTTTTTCCATAAACAAGCTCTAAATCATGTTTGATGCACTCTGGATGTCCAATTTTTGCTGTGCTGTCTATTTGAGATGAAATGAACATTGTGGACAGTTTTCAGCAAGTTGCAACATTGGAAATAAGAAAAAAAACTTTTTCCATAAACAAGCTCTAAATCATGTTTGATGCACTCTGGATGTCCAATTTTTGCTGTGCTGTCTATTTGAGATGAAATGAACATTGTGGACAGTTTTCAGCAAGTTGCAACATTGGAATAAGAAAAAAGCTTTTTTCCATAAACAAGCTCTAAATCATGTTTGATGCACTCTGGAATGTCCAATTTTTGCTGTGCTGTCTATTTGAGATGAAATGAACATTGTGGACAGTTTTCAGCAAGTTGCAACATTGAAATACAAAAAAACGTTTTTCCATAAACAAGCTCTAAATCATGTTTGATGCACTCTGGATGTCCAATTTTTGCTGTGCTGTCTATTTGAGATGAAATGAACATTGTGGACAGTTTTCAGCAAGTTGCAACATTGGAAATGAAGAAAAAACGTTTTTTCCATAAACAAGCTCTAAATCATGTTTGATGCACTCTGGATGTCCAATTTTTGCTGTGCTGTCTATTTGAGATGAAATGAACATTGTGGACAGTTTTCAGCAAGTTGCAACATTGAATAAGAAAAAAACTTTTTTCCATAAACAAGCTCTAAATCATGTTTGATGCACTCTGAATGTCCAATTTTTGCTGTGCTGTCTATTTGAGATGAAATGAACATTGTGGACAGTTTTCAGCAAGTTGCAACATTGAATACAAAAAAAGCTTTTTTCCATAAACAAGCTCTAAATCATGTTTGATGCACTCTGGATGTCCAATTTTTGCTGTGCTGTCTATTTGAGATGAAATGAACATTGTGGACAGTTTTCAGCAAGTTGCAACATTGAAATAAGAAAAAACGTTTTTCCATAAACAAGCTCTAAATCATGTTTGATGCACTCTGAATGTCCAATTTTTGCTGTGCTGTCTATTTGAGATGAAATGAACATTGTGGACAGTTTTCAGCAAGTTGCAACATTGGAATGAAGAAAAAAGTTTTTTCCATAAACAAGCTCTAAATCATGTTTGATGCACTCTGGATGTCCAATTTTTGCTGTGCTGTCTATTTGAGATGAAATGAACATTGTGGACAGTTTTCAGCAAGTTGCAACATTGAAATACAAAAAAAGCTTTTTTCCATAAACAAGCTCTAAATCATGTTTGATGCACTCTGGAATGTCCAATTTTTGCTGTGCTGTCTATTTGAGATGAAATGAACATTGTGGACAGTTTTCAGCAAGTTGCAACATTGAAATAAAAAAAACGTTTTTCCATAAACAAGCTCTAAATCATGTTTGATGCACTCTGGATGTCCAATTTTTGCTGTGCTGTCTATTTGAGATGAAATGAACATTGTGGACAGTTTTCAGCAAGTTGCAACATTGGAATGAAGAAAAAAGCTTTTTTCCATAAACAAGCTCTAAATCATGTTTGATGCACTCTGGATGTCCAATTTTTGCTGTGCTGTCTATTTGAGATGAAATGAACATTGTGGACAGTTTTCAGCAAGTTGCAACATTGAAATAAAAAAAAGCTTTTTTCCATAAACAAGCTCTAAATCATGTTTGATGCACTCTGGATGTCCAATTTTTGCTGTGCTGTCTATTTGAGATGAAATGAACATTGTGGACAGTTTTCAGCAAGTTGCAACATTGGAAATACAAAAAAAGTTTTTTCCATAAACAAGCTCTAAATCATGTTTGATGCACTCTGGATGTCCAATTTTGCTGTGCTGTCTATTTGAGATGAAATGAACATTGTGGACAGTTTTCAGCAAGTTGCAACATTGAAATAAAAAAAAGCTTTTTTCCATAAACAAGCTCTAAATCATGTTTGATGCACTCTGGAATGTCCAATTTTTGCTGTGCTGTCTATTTGAGATGAAATGAACATTGTGGACAGTTTTCAGCAAGTTGCAACATTGGAATGAAGAAAAAAGCTTTTTTCCATAAACAAGCTCTAAATCATGTTTGATGCACTCTGGATGTCCAATTTTTGCTGTGCTGTCTATTTGAGATGAAATTAACATTGTGGACAGTTTTCAGCAAGTTGCAACATTGAAATAAAAAAAACGTTTTTTCCATAAACAAGCTCTAAATCATGTTTGATGCACTCTGGATGTCCAATTTTTGCTGTGCTGTCTATTTGAGATGAAATGAACATTGTGGACAGTTTTCAGCAAGTTGCAACATTGGAATAAGAAAAAACGTTTTTCCATAAACAAGCTCTAAATCATGTTTGATGCACTCTGGATGTCCAATTTTTGCTGTGCTGTCTATTTGAGATGAAATGAACATTGTGGACAGTTTTCAGCAAGTTGCAACATTGGAAATACAAAAAAAGCTTTTTTCCATAAACAAGCTCTAAATCATGTTTGATGCACTCTGGATGTCCAATTTTTGCTGTGCTGTCTATTTGAGATGAAATGAACATTGTGGACAGTTTTCAGCAAGTTGCAACATTGAAATACAAAAAAAAGTTTTTTCCATAAACAAGCTCTAAATCATGTTTGATGCACTCTGAATGTCCAATTTTTGCTGTGCTGTCTATTTGAGATGAAATGAACATTGTGGACAGTTTTCAGCAAGTTGCAACATTGGAATGAAGAAAAAAACTTTTTTCCATAAACAAGCTCTAAATCATGTTTGATGCACTCTGGATGTCCAATTTTGCTGTGCTGTCTATTTGAGATGAAATGAACATTGTGGACAGTTTTCAGCAAGTTGCAACATTGAAATACAAAAAAAGCTTTTTTCCATAAACAAGCTCTAAATCATGTTTGATGCACTCTGGATGTCCAATTTTTGCTGTGCTGTCTATTTGAGATGAAATGAACATTGTGGACAGTTTTCAGCAAGTTGCAACATTGAAATAAAAAAAAGTTTTTTCCATAAACAAGCTCTAAATCATGTTTGATGCACTCTGGATGTCCAATTTTTGCTGTGCTGTCTATTTGAGATGAAATTAACATTGTGGACAGTTTTCAGCAAGTTGCAACATTGAAATATAAAAAAAAGCTTTTTTCCATAAACAAGCTCTAAATCATGTTTGATGCACTCTGGATGTCCAATTTTTGCTGTGCTGTCTATTTGAGATGAAATGAACATTGTGGACAGTTTTCAGCAAGTTGCAACATTGAATGAAGAAAAAACGTTTTTTCCATAAACAAGCTCTAAATCATGTTTGATGCACTCTGGATGTCCAATTTTTGCTGTGCTGTCTATTTGAGATGAAATGAACATTGTGGACAGTTTTCAGCAAGTTGCAACATTGGAATGAAGAAAAAACGTTTTTTCCATAAACAAGCTCTAAATCATGTTTGATGCACTCTGGATGTCCAATTTTTGCTGTGCTGTCTATTTGAGATGAAATGAACATTGTGGACAGTTTTCAGCAAGTTGCAACATTGAAATACAAAAAAAGCTTTTTTCCATAAACAAGCTCTAAATCATGTTTGATGCACTCTGGATGTCCAATTTTTGCTGTGCTGTCTATTTGAGATGAAATGAACATTGTGGACAGTTTTCAGCAAGTTGCAACATTGAAATAAAAAAAAACTTTTTTCCATAAACAAGCTCTAAATCATGTTTGATGCACTCTGGATGTCCAATTTTTGCTGTGCTGTCTATTTGAGATGAAATGAACATTGTGGACAGTTTTCAGCAAGTTGCAACATTGGAATGAAGAAAAAACGTTTTTCCATAAACAAGCTCTAAATCATGTTTGATGCACTCTGGATGTCCAATTTTTGCTGTGCTGTCTATTTGAGATGAAATGAACATTGTGGACAGTTTTCAGCAAGTTGCAACATTGAAATACAAAAAAAGTTTTTTCCATAAACAAGCTCTAAATCATGTTTGATGCACTCTGGATGTCCAATTTTTGCTGTGCTGTCTATTTGAGATGAAATGAACATTGTGGACAGTTTTCAGCAAGTTGCAACATTGGAATGAAGAAAAAACTTTTTTCCATAAACAAGCTCTAAATCATGTTTGATGCACTCTGGATGTCCAATTTTTGCTGTGCTGTCTATTTGAGATGAAATGAACATTGTGGACAGTTTTCAGCAAGTTGCAACATTGAAATAAAAAAAACGTTTTTTCCATAAACAAGCTCTAAATCATGTTTGATGCACTCTGGATGTCCAATTTTTGCTGTGCTGTCTATTTGAGATGAAATGAACATTGTGGACAGTTTTCAGCAAGTTGCAACATTGAAATACAAAAAAACGTTTTTTCCATAAACAAGCTCTAAATCATGTTTGATGCACTCTGGATGTCCAATTTTTGCTGTGCTGTCTATTTGAGATGAAATGAACATTGTGGACAGTTTTCAGCAAGTTGCAACATTGGAAATGAAGAAAAAACGTTTTTTCCATAAACAAGCTCTAAATCATGTTTGATGCACTCTGGATGTCCAATTTTTGCTGTGCTGTCTATTTGAGATGAAATGAACATTGTGGACAGTTTTCAGCAAGTTGCAACATTGAAATACAAAAAAAGTTTTTTCCATAAACAAGCTCTAAATCATGTTTGATGCACTCTGGATGTCCAATTTTTGCTGTGCTGTCTATTTGAGATGAAATGAACATTGTGGACAGTTTTCAGCAAGTTGCAACATTGGAATGAAGAAAAAACGTTTTTTCCATAAACAAGCTCTAAATCATGTTTGATGCACTCTGGATGTCCAATTTTTGCTGTGCTGTCTATTTGAGATGAAATGAACATTGTGGACAGTTTTCAGCAAGTTGCAACATTGAAATAAAAAAAAAGCTTTTTTCCATAAACAAGCTCTAAATCATGTTTGATGCACTCTGGATGTCCAATTTTTGCTGTGCTGTCTATTTGAGATGAAATGAACATTGTGGACAGTTTTCAGCAAGTTGCAACATTGGAATGAAGAAAAAAGCTTTTTTCCATAAACAAGCTCTAAATCATGTTTGATGCACTCTGGATGTCCAATTTTTGCTGTGCTGTCTATTTGAGATGAAATGAACATTGTGGACAGTTTTCAGCAAGTTGCAACATTGAATAAGAAAAAACGTTTTTTCCATAAACAAGCTCTAAATCATGTTTGATGCACTCTGGATGTCCAATTTTTGCTGTGCTGTCTATTTGAGATGAAATGAACATTGTGGACAGTTTTCAGCAAGTTGCAACATTGAAATACAAAAAAAAGTTTTTTCCATAAACAAGCTCTAAATCATGTTTGATGCACTCTGGATGTCCAATTTTTGCTGTGCTGTCTATTTGAGATGAAATTAACATTGTGGACAGTTTTCAGCAAGTTGCAACATTGAAATACAAAAAAACGTTTTTTCCATAAACAAGCTCTAAATCATGTTTGATGCACTCTGAATGTCCAATTTTTGCTGTGCTGTCTATTTGAGATGAAATGAACATTGTGGACAGTTTTCAGCAAGTTGCAACATTGGAATGAAGAAAAAACGTTTTTTCCATAAACAAGCTCTAAATCATGTTTGATGCACTCTGATGTCCAATTTTTGCTGTGCTGTCTATTTGAGATGAAATGAACATTGTGGACAGTTTTCAGCAAGTTGCAACATTGAAATACAAAAAAAGCTTTTTTCCATAAACAAGCTCTAAATCATGTTTGATGCACTCTGGATGTCCAATTTTTGCTGTGCTGTCTATTTGAGATGAAATGAACATTGTGGACAGTTTTCAGCAAGTTGCAACATTGAAATACAAAAAAAGCTTTTTTCCATAAACAAGCTCTAAATCATGTTTGATGCACTCTGGATGTCCAATTTTTGCTGTGCTGTCTATTTGAGATGAAATGAACATTGTGGACAGTTTTCAGCAAGTTGCAACATTGAAATGAAAAAAAACGTTTTTTCCATAAACAAGCTCTAAATCATGTTTGATGCACTCTGGATGTCCAATTTTTGCTGTGCTGTCTATTTGAGATGAAATGAACATTGTGGACAGTTTTCAGCAAGTTGCAACATTGAATGAAGAAAAAAGCTTTTTTCCATAAACAAGCTCTAAATCATGTTTGATGCACTCTGGATGTCCAATTTTTGCTGTGCTGTCTATTTGAGATGAAATGAACATTGTGGACAGTTTTCAGCAAGTTGCAACATTGAAATACAAAAAAAGTTTTTTCCATAAACAAGCTCTAAATCATGTTTGATGCACTCTGGATGTCCAATTTTTGCTGTGCTGTCTATTTGAGATGAAATGAACATTGTGGACAGTTTTCAGCAAGTTGCAACATTGAAATAAGAAAAAAAGCTTTTTTCCATAAACAAGCTCTAAATCATGTTTGATGCACTCTGGATGTCCAATTTTTGCTGTGCTGTCTATTTGAGATGAAATGAACATTGTGGACAGTTTTCAGCAAGTTGCAACATTGAATAAAAAAAACGTTTTTTCCATAAACAAGCTCTAAATCATGTTTGATGCACTCTGAATGTCCAATTTTTGCTGTGCTGTCTATTTGAGATGAAATGAACATTGTGGACAGTTTTCAGCAAGTTGCAACATTGAATAAGAAAAAACGTTTTTTCCATAAACAAGCTCTAAATCATGTTTGATGCACTCTGGATGTCCAATTTTTGCTGTGCTGTCTATTTGAGATGAAATTAACATTGTGGACAGTTTTCAGCAAGTTGCAACATTGAAATACAAAAAAAGCTTTTTTCCATAAACAAGCTCTAAATCATGTTTGATGCACTCTGGATGTCCAATTTTTGCTGTGCTGTCTATTTGAGATGAAATGAACATTGTGGACAGTTTTCAGCAAGTTGCAACATTGGAATGAAGAAAAAAGTTTTTTCCATAAACAAGCTCTAAATCATGTTTGATGCACTCTGAATGTCCAATTTTTGCTGTGCTGTCTATTTGAGATGAAATGAACATTGTGGACAGTTTTCAGCAAGTTGCAACATTGGAATGAAGAAAAAACGTTTTTTCCATAAACAAGCTCTAAATCATGTTTGATGCACTCTGGATGTCCAATTTTTGCTGTGCTGTCTATTTGAGATGAAATGAACATTGTGGACAGTTTTCAGCAAGTTGCAACATTGAAATACAAAAAAACGTTTTTTCCATAAACAAGCTCTAAATCATGTTTGATGCACTCTGAATGTCCAATTTTTGCTGTGCTGTCTATTTGAGATGAAATGAACATTGTGGACAGTTTTCAGCAAGTTGCAACATTGGAATGAAGAAAAAAAGTTTTTTCCATAAACAAGCTCTAAATCATGTTTGATGCACTCTGGATGTCCAATTTTTGCTGTGCTGTCTATTTGAGATGAAATGAACATTGTGGACAGTTTTCAGCAAGTTGCAACATTGGAAATACAAAAAACGTTTTTTCCATAAACAAGCTCTAAATCATGTTTGATGCACTCTGGATGTCCAATTTTTGCTGTGCTGTCTATTTGAGATGAAATGAACATTGTGGACAGTTTTCAGCAAGTTGCAACATTGAAATAAAAAAAAGCTTTTTTCCATAAACAAGCTCTAAATCATGTTTGATGCACTCTGATGTCCAATTTTTGCTGTGCTGTCTATTTGAGATGAAATGAACATTGTGGACAGTTTTCAGCAAGTTGCAACATTGAAATACAAAAAAAGCTTTTTTCCATAAACAAGCTCTAAATCATGTTTGATGCACTCTGGATGTCCAATTTTTGCTGTGCTGTCTATTTGAGATGAAATGAACATTGTGGACAGTTTTCAGCAAGTTGCAACATTGAATAAGAAAAAACGTTTTTTCCATAAACAAGCTCTAAATCATGTTTGATGCACTCTGAATGTCCAATTTTTGCTGTGCTGTCTATTTGAGATGAAATGAACATTGTGGACAGTTTTCAGCAAGTTGCAACATTGAAATACAAAAAAACGTTTTTTCCATAAACAAGCTCTAAATCATGTTTGATGCACTCTGGATGTCCAATTTTTGCTGTGCTGTCTATTTGAGATGAAATGAACATTGTGGACAGTTTTCAGCAAGTTGCAACATTGAAATACAAAAAAAGTTTTTTCCATAAACAAGCTCTAAATCATGTTTGATGCACTCTGGATGTCCAATTTTTGCTGTGCTGTCTATTTGAGATGAAATGAACATTGTGGACAGTTTTCAGCAAGTTGCAACATTGGAATGAAGAAAAAACGTTTTTTCCATAAACAAGCTCTAAATCATGTTTGATGCACTCTGAATGTCCAATTTTTGCTGTGCTGTCTATTTGAGATGAAATGAACATTGTGGACAGTTTTCAGCAAGTTGCAACATTGAATAAAAAAAACGTTTTTTCCATAAACAAGCTCTAAATCATGTTTGATGCACTCTGGATGTCCAATTTTTGCTGTGCTGTCTATTTGAGATGAAATGAACATTGTGGACAGTTTTCAGCAAGTTGCAACATTGAAATACAAAAAAAGCTTTTTTCCATAAACAAGCTCTAAATCATGTTTGATGCACTCTGGATGTCCAATTTTTGCTGTGCTGTCTATTTGAGATGAAATTAACATTGTGGACAGTTTTCAGCAAGTTGCAACATTGGAATGAAGAAAAAACGTTTTTTCCATAAACAAGCTCTAAATCATGTTTGATGCACTCTGAATGTCCAATTTTTGCTGTGCTGTCTATTTGAGATGAAATGAACATTGTGGACAGTTTTCAGCAAGTTGCAACATTGAAATGAAAAAAAAGTTTTTTCCATAAACAAGCTCTAAATCATGTTTGATGCACTCTGAATGTCCAATTTTTGCTGTGCTGTCTATTTGAGATGAAATGAACATTGTGGACAGTTTTCAGCAAGTTGCAACATTGAAATACAAAAAAAAGTTTTTTCCATAAACAAGCTCTAAATCATGTTTGATGCACTCTGGATGTCCAATTTTTGCTGTGCTGTCTATTTGAGATGAAATGAACATTGTGGACAGTTTTCAGCAAGTTGCAACATTGGAATGAAGAAAAAACGTTTTTTCCATAAACAAGCTCTAAATCATGTTTGATGCACTCTGAATGTCCAATTTTTGCTGTGCTGTCTATTTGAGATGAAATGAACATTGTGGACAGTTTTCAGCAAGTTGCAACATTGAAATACAAAAAAAGCTTTTTTCCATAAACAAGCTCTAAATCATGTTTGATGCACTCTGGATGTCCAATTTTTGCTGTGCTGTCTATTTGAGATGAAATGAACATTGTGGACAGTTTTCAGCAAGTTGCAACATTGAATAAAAAAAACGTTTTTTCCATAAACAAGCTCTAAATCATGTTTGATGCACTCTGGATGTCCAATTTTTGCTGTGCTGTCTATTTGAGATGAAATGAACATTGTGGACAGTTTTCAGCAAGTTGCAACATTGAAATACAAAAAAAGTTTTTTCCATAAACAAGCTCTAAATCATGTTTGATGCACTCTGGATGTCCAATTTTTGCTGTGCTGTCTATTTGAGATGAAATGAACATTGTGGACAGTTTTCAGCAAGTTGCAACATTGGAATGAAGAAAAAACTTTTTTCCATAAACAAGCTCTAAATCATGTTTGATGCACTCTGGATGTCCAATTTTTGCTGTGCTGTCTATTTGAGATGAAATGAACATTGTGGACAGTTTTCAGCAAGTTGCAACATTGAATAAAAAAAACTTTTTTCCATAAACAAGCTCTAAATCATGTTTGATGCACTCTGAATGTCCAATTTTTGCTGTGCTGTCTATTTGAGATGAAATGAACATTGTGGACAGTTTTCAGCAAGTTGCAACATTGAAATACAAAAAAAGTTTTTTCCATAAACAAGCTCTAAATCATGTTTGATGCACTCTGGATGTCCAATTTTTGCTGTGCTGTCTATTTGAGATGAAATGAACATTGTGGACAGTTTTCAGCAAGTTGCAACATTGAAATACAAAAAAAGTTTTTTCCATAAACAAGCTCTAAATCATGTTTGATGCACTCTGGATGTCCAATTTTTGCTGTGCTGTCTATTTGAGATGAAATGAACATTGTGGACAGTTTTCAGCAAGTTGCAACATTGGAATGAAGAAAAAAGTTTTTTCCATAAACAAGCTCTAAATCATGTTTGATGCACTCTGAATGTCCAATTTTTGCTGTGCTGTCTATTTGAGATGAACTGAACATTGTGGACAGTTTTCAGCAAGTTGCAACATTGAAATACAAAAAAAGTTTTTTCCATAAACAAGCTCTAAATCATGTTTGATGCACTCTGGATGTCCAATTTTTGCTGTGCTGTCTATTTGAGATGAAATTAACATTGTGGACAGTTTTCAGCAAGTTGCAACATTGAATACAAAAAAAGCTTTTTCCATAAACAAGCTCTAAATCATGTTTGATGCACTCTGAATGTCCAATTTTTGCTGTGCTGTCTATTTGAGATGAAATGAACATTGTGGACAGTTTTCAGCAAGTTGCAACATTGGAATGAAGAAAAAACGTTTTTTCCATAAACAAGCTCTAAATCATGTTTGATGCACTCTGAATGTCCAATTTTTGCTGTGCTGTCTATTTGAGATGAAATGAACATTGTGGACAGTTTTCAGCAAGTTGCAACATTGGAATGAAGAAAAAACGTTTTTTCCATAAACAAGCTCTAAATCATGTTTGATGCACTCTGAATGTCCAATTTTTGCTGTGCTGTCTATTTGAGATGAAATGAACATTGTGGACAGTTTTCAGCAAGTTGCAACATTGAATGAAGAAAAAACGTTTTTTCCATAAACAAGCTCTAAATCATGTTTGATGCACTCTGGAATGTCCAATTTTTGCTGTGCTGTCTATTTGAGATGAAATGAACATTGTGGACAGTTTTCAGCAAGTTGCAACATTGGAATACAAAAAAAGCTTTTTTCCATAAACAAGCTCTAAATCATGTTTGATGCACTCTGAATGTCCAATTTTTGCTGTGCTGTCTATTTGAGATGAAATGAACATTGTGGACAGTTTTCAGCAAGTTGCAACATTGAATAGAAAAAAAGCTTTTTTCCATAAACAAGCTCTAAATCATGTTTGATGCACTCTGGATGTCCAATTTTTGCTGTGCTGTCTATTTGAGATGAAATTAACATTGTGGACAGTTTTCAGCAAGTTGCAACATTGAATAAGAAAAAAGTTTTTTCCATAAACAAGCTCTAAATCATGTTTGATGCACTCTGAATGTCCAATTTTTGCTGTGCTGTCTATTTGAGATGAAATGAACATTGTGGACAGTTTTCAGCAAGTTGCAACATTGGAATAAGAAAAAAAGTTTTTCCATAAACAAGCTCTAAATCATGTTTGATGCACTCTGGATGTCCAATTTTTGCTGTGCTGTCTATTTGAGATGAAATGAACATTGTGGACAGTTTTCAGCAAGTTGCAACATTGAAATACGAAAAAAAGTTTTTTCCATAAACAAGCTCTAAATCATGTTTGATGCACTCTGAATGTCCAATTTTTGCTGTGCTGTCTATTTGAGATGAACTGAACATTGTGGACAGTTTTCAGCAAGTTGCAACATTGAAATACAAAAAAAAGTTTTTTCCATAAACAAGCTCTAAATCATGTTTGATGCACTCTGGATGTCCAATTTTTGCTGTGCTGTCTATTTGAGATGAAATGAACATTGTGGACAGTTTTCAGCAAGTTGCAACATTGAAATACAAAAAAAGTTTTTTCCATAAACAAGCTCTAAATCATGTTTGATGCACTCTGGATGTCCAATTTTTGCTGTGCTGTCTATTTGAGATGAAATGAACATTGTGGACAGTTTTCAGCAAGTTGCAACATTGAATACAAAAAAAGCTTTTTTCCATAAACAAGCTCTAAATCATGTTTGATGCACTCTGATGTCCAATTTTTGCTGTGCTGTCTATTTGAGATGAAATTAACATTGTGGACAGTTTTCAGCAAGTTGCAACATTGAAATATAAAAAAAAGTTTTTTCCATAAACAAGCTCTAAATCATGTTTGATGCACTCTGAATGTCCAATTTTTGCTGTGCTGTCTATTTGAGATGAAATGAACATTGTGGACAGTTTTCAGCAAGTTGCAACATTGGAATGAAGAAAAAACGTTTTTCCATAAACAAGCTCTAAATCATGTTTGATGCACTCTGGATGTCCAATTTTTGCTGTGCTGTCTATTTGAGATGAAATGAACATTGTGGACAGTTTTCAGCAAGTTGCAACATTGAAATACAAAAAAAGCTTTTTCCATAAACAAGCTCTAAATCATGTTTGATGCACTCTGAATGTCCAATTTTTGCTGTGCTGTCTATTTGAGATGAAATGAACATTGTGGACAGTTTTCAGCAAGTTGCAACATTGGAATGAAGAAAAAAGTTTTTTCCATAAACAAGCTCTAATCATGTTTGATGCACTCTGAATGTCCAATTTTTGCTGTGCTGTCTATTTGAGATGAAATAACATTGTGGACAGTTTTCAGCAAGTTGCAACATTGAATACAAAAAAACTTTTTTTCCATAAACAAGCTCTAAATCATGTTTGATGCACTCTGGATGTCCAATTTTTGCTGTGCTGTCTATTTGAGATGAAATTAACATTGTGGACAGTTTTTCAGCAAGTTGCAACATTGAAATGAAGAAAAAGTTTTTTTCCATAAACAAGCTCTAAATCATGTTTGATGCACTCTGGATGTCCAATTTTTGCTGTGCTGTCTATTTGAGATGAAATGAACATTGTGGACAGTTTTCAGCAAGTTGCAACATTGAAATACAAAAAAACGTTTTTTCCATAAACAAGCTCTAAATCATGTTTGATGCACTCTGGATGTCCAATTTTTGCTGTGCTGTCTCTTTTGAGATGAAATGAACATTGTGGACAGTTTTCAGCAAGTTGCAACATTGGAATAAGAAAAAACTTTTTCCATAAACAAGCTCTAAATCATGTTGATGCACTCTGGATGTCCAATTTTTGCTGTGCTGTCTATTTGAGATGAAATGAACATTGTGGACAGTTTTCAGCAAGTTGCAACATTGGAATAAGAAAAAAGTTTTTTCCATAAACAAGCTCTAAATCATGTTTGATGCACTCTGGATGTCCAATTTTTGCTGG